>NW_010248240.1:0-17591 GCF_000690775.1 Eurypyga helias | reverse complement strand
CATACACACACAATAGACAGGCTGAAGGGGTTACTCTTGGTTTGGTTTGTAATCATGTGGCCAATCAACCAGCCAAACCCCACAAACTCTGAACAAAGATGCATTAACTGGAGTCTGCTGAATCCTAAGAACCTTCAAGAAGTTTTATAGAACTATTAGTTTAAAAGGTAATGGAAAATTATTTGTAGAGCTGTATTTCCAATTCCTCTAAGTACTTTTGTTCCAGTCTCAATACCATATAATTTATCACATTAGTCAGTATAATATGGGGCATATGATGCAGCCTGAAGAAAGAGAATGAATAAAGTAAGTACATTTCTGTCTTTTTATCCTGTTTTCATCATCTGAAAAGGAAGTTTCTAAAGATAGGAGAGCAGCACTAGTAAGGGAAGCTACAACAAATCAGTGTTATATTTAAAGCACCAGCCAGCAAACAGCTTTCTGTAAAGCATGGTATGCAAAGAAACAGTTAAGAAACCTTGTTTTGTTTCAGAAAGAAGGGGAGACAAAGAAAATAATCTCTAATTATCTATAATAATATATATATTACAATGTCTTGCAATTTCTGTTAATATGATAGCCAAAAACTCCTAAACCGCATGGGCTACTACTAGTTACTTTATATAAGTGTCTGAAAGATCCAGGTTGTGGAAATCCAGCAATACAAGACAGTGGCAGGCAATCAATGCCAGTGGTTTAGGCTATACATAACAGGTTTTTGCTTCCACTTCAAATGGTCTTGGTGGACTCAACCTTTTTAATAACAAAAATTCTGTCTAAATAAGAAAAGTACCACAGAATGGCACAAGAAAAGAAGCCTAACTTGACAGAGCTGACTTTTCATAGACCTGCCCTAAGAGCCATCAGTTGTAGAATGCTAAATCAGAGGCAGCGTGAGAATAGGTCTGACAAAGATAACTAATTTAAGTAAAATCAAAAGGACACAACACTTTCTGCCATTTTCTTCTCAAAGTGTTATAAATCGACATCCAAAGCAACTTTAAAGCACTTTCTAAACCTGAATTCATTTGTAATTAATTTGTAACTGAGATCACAGAACACTTCTTCCCCTTAAAGTTACAGCATGCGTTCCAGTCAAGTCAATGGAAGCTGCCCTGTTTTTTGTCTTAAAGTGACTTCCCACTTGACAGCTTCATTGCACCTCAATGTCACTACCTCTGTCAATCCCAGCCAGATTTTTTTTTGTCAGTCACAAGTAGAAATAAAAGAAAAAATGTCCACATACGTTCTTTTCAAAGCTTGATACAGAGACTATTTTTCTAGTTAGCACACAAATGCTCAGGCCTTAGCTGGATAACTTCTGGTAATCCACCCGATCATGTCACAGTGACCAGCCTTGATTATGCTTACTACATGTTGTAGTATGTACCAGTGAGAAAATCATATTTTCTGTATCTATACATGTGTATCAGTGTCATGAACTGCTAGGACAGCTTGTGCAAACCTCTAGCCTAGAGACTGATTTTACAGTCTAACAGGTGACAGTAAAATTTAAATACATATACAGAGCACCGGTAATACAATAATTAAAAACAATAGCAGAACTAAGAATGTTTATGATTCTAGGTATTTTTCATCAGAAAAATGTTTGCATAACTAATCCTGGTGCATCAGATCACACCCTTCTTCCAATTTTTCTACCAAAAATTAAGACTAGCTCTTAAAATTTTTCAAAACCTTTACAAGGTAACTTCAAGTACATTTGTGTAGCAGCCTTATAAGTTAGTACAGTGTGGCAAAAGTTAATTTTGCTTGTCACCTAAATGAAACAATCTTAAGAAAGTCTGATTTGGACATCAAGTATGGCGGTTTAAAAGTTAGATGTGATCAGTAGGTTCAGAGTAATCTTCAGTACAAACTGGATGGCAATCACTTCAGGAACATGCCTTCCTTATTTTCTAGCATTTGCAAAGATAGACAGGTGCTTCTCAACGGTGTTGGTTAAAAAGGGGAACACCACCCTATTACTGTATTTCTGGCACATTTTAAAGGAAATGGGCAAAATTTACAATACAGGGATATAAAAAAACCTTTTTAAATACACAATTTATTAAATGAGCATGACTGCAATTTGGTGGTAAGGTCACCCACCTCATTCTTAGTTCAAAAGACTCTGTGCAAATCATTTAAACCAATTATTGGATAAAATAAATAAAGCAGGGAAAAGAAGAATTAATCAAGGACAAGTTCTGGGTCTTTTTTCCCCCATAAGTTCCAAATAATTTCATCATGATCATCACTCCTTTCATCTCAGTGACTCGTGATTCTCAGTGACTCGTGAAGAAAAGCATCTTTCCTCAGGCCGGATTAAGTCCTGGAAAGATATAATATTTAAAATATTTTCTGGGTTTAGGGCTTTATTCCATGTATTTCAGAGCTTACTTGTAAAATCTAACTTTCTGTATGAATTGTATTACTTAGCTCCATAATAGTCATATTAATAACCTCTGGTAGCCTTCACATCTAACACTTCTACTTTTCACACACGGTCCAGGTACTCAAGGTTTAGCTATTGCAAACTGAGAACTGTCATGTCTAACTCCTTTTTTGGTTTCTCACTTTACCTGGGAGAGAATACATGCAAAACCCTTTATTTTCTCTGTGCCGAATAAGAAAGTTTCTGATGTAATGCTTTACAATTACCATATAACAGGGAGATGATTGACTTCCATAAGTGGTCTTATATTTCATGAAGTTGGTAACTTTGACCAAAATAATATTATTGGAAATATCTTCTTGATCAAGGATTTTTCAAACATCATAATTTTATGTTATAATGCTGGACCAGCATGTATGTTTATAGGTATTGTAGTCATTTGTAAAATCAGATCATACACTTAAATATCTGTATAAATAAACTTATGTTCTTAAACATTATCTTAGAGGGAAGTCATAATGAAATACTACAGATGATTAAATCAACCAGGAGAATTCTCCCTACAGATATAGTAAGAGGTACTGCAAATATTTCCTAAATTTCCTTTTCCTGAAAAGTTGGTTATCTTGTTAATTCAGGAAGGTATTAACTATCCAATAAATTCAGCATATCCCTAGTTGTAAGCTGTCAGGATGTGACATAACATCCTATAACATGATGCTACATGGTACATAATGCCTCAAATTAAAAAGAAAAAGAAAGCAAGACATTTCTTTCAGAGAAATAGTAGGTAGCTAATCTGAATATTTGGGTAATTGGCTCTAGGAAGAGAGAGAGAGATCATTATTTCAGGTTCCCTAGTGAGTGTTAATTAGTCATATTGCTTCATTGTTTGACAAAGAGAACATTGCTCGTACTGCTAAATCTATAATGACACATAGGCTTTTGCAGCACAGGTATTTTAAACTACCTTGACTGACTGACAGGTGGGTATTTCTATTCATAGTTGAGTGTGCTCACAGAGTCGAAGTTACGTTGTCTCAGAGGCATGAGAGTTATCTCATCCTGATCATGAGAAGCTTTTTTCTTTTAAGTAGCGGAGAACAAATTGCACTCTGACCATTAAAATGGGAGCCCTCTAGTTGTAAGCATAAAGGGTACATGTTTTCCTTTAAGAACATGGCCTCAGTGCTACACTTAGCCAGCCAGCAGTAAACAACACCTGTAGGTAAATCACAAGTACTTTGCTGTCATGTTAGGCATCCAAGTCCAACGCTGAGGTGAAAGAGTGGCGGTATCACGCCTGTCAAACTTTTGTTATCTGCATTTGACAGGCAGATCTTTAGTACTAAAAACTTAGGTAAGTGAGAAATAGTATGACAAAAAGAGAGCTGCTCTCTCTGTCTTTGATATGACTACATTGACCAAAAAGAGAGAAGAGAAATCTTGGCTCTACTGCCTACATGAACTTCAGATTAAGGTTTTTATTCCAAATAACATTAATCTATTGAAGTCATACAGCTCAATAGACTGTACTTAGAGAAAACAACTAGAAAATTATGTGATGGTCTGACATTCCCAGACATGTGAAATGTTTTCAAATTGTTCTTCCGCATCCTCAAATCTGAAGTCTCTTCCCTCTTAACAGGATTACTGATTGCAACAAGACATTTTGTGTGAGTGGTTATTGGATTTTTTCCCTCCTTTTTTAAAAATGAGAAAAAGATGACCTAGCTCAGGCACTCAGATACCCGTTAACCCTGCTTTGTCATCTTCAGTATATGTTGCTCATTAGCAGGGTGGATCCTCATTCAGTTCATTAGCTTCTGCATGCATTTGTGTGAAGACTCAACAGATAAGTAGTGACAAATTAAAGATGTAAAGTGAAAAAGTTCGTGCTGCTAGTTTTATGCTCTGATGTTCTGATCTATTGAGCTAAAATTTACAATGCTTTGAGAGAAAATTAATTGAGTTCCCTAATTTGGAAACGTTTTTGGAGGACACAACAATGGCTTAGAATGGGAACAACTTTACCCATTAAGTCATCATTGCATGTCTGGCAGAACAACTGGATGCCTACCTTCCTCAACTGTATGAACACTCCTGGTAACACAGTGCAGGAGATTACCTTAGTATCTGAATCCCAGTGTGGAATTACATTTTTGACAAGAACAGCCCTGTTCCGCAAAAGACTGCATTACTTTTCACATGTTACAATGTTTCCCTCGCAGACCAGATCTAAGCGCACTTACTGGCTACTTTTATCCCAAAGAAATATCCACAAAATGTAAGATATTCAGACTTTTCTATGATATGGCTGTAAAAAACCCACATACACATGTGAATGCACATGGCTACACTTACTGTGCTGTTGTAAACTTATTGACTTCATTGAAAAATGCTGAGTGACTAGAGTACTAGACAACACTCAGAAGATCTGTTTTCTTTTTACGTAGAACTTCTGACCTCTGTTATATGATCTACCTCACAAATATAATTGAGATTTGTCTTCATAAAATATCATGAAGCCTACAGTATTGTGTAATTGCTAAGAATTAACCTGACTATCATTACTCAGCCTGAAAAGTTGTGTGTCTCATAACAATGAGATTCTGACAACGTCCACAATTGGAGCACTTTTATCAGAAGTGATTGCACCATATATGACATTGAAGGGTACAAAACTCCATCCATAGTTTGTGGACATACAGCAATGAAAAAAGTTGCTACTGATCCATAATTACATTTTAAACAGGCATTAGGTATGGTAACTGATAATGATATAATAGTCATCTGTCTCCAATCTTGTCCACTTACCTCAAAATTTGTCGTAAGAACTTTAAATACCAAGACAATGTCCTGCGGCTAAAATTTTAAGTCATTATTCCATGTCAGTAGAATTGGTCTTACAGTGTTTAAGCCCCTATTTATGTATGTGCCCCCTCTTGGGGCACATGGCAAGTCCCTATGATCAACAGAGGTGTGTGTACAAATCGAGAAAAGTTCTCTAAAATGGTCTCTTTAAACCATTCTAATGATGCCTTGCTTTGCAGCATGTGACATTTCACATTTTTAAGGCACCACACAGGCATTAACTAATGAATCCTGACAACAGCCTTGTGAGGTAAGTGTCTATAATCATCACCATTTACAGGTGGTGAAGCTGACACAGAAGACCAACTTTGTACATGAGCTACAGTAAGGATACATTTAGGAACATTACTTAAATGTCATAAAGAATTTTAAACAACTCCTTTCTGCATGTTCACAGCATACCTAGAACTGGAACCTGGAGTTTCCTCTCTGCAGTCCTCAGACCCAGTACACCAATGCGTTAACTGATGATTTTAAGTAATTCTGAGACATCAGCAGCAGCAAATTTTTCTGAATCCAGCATAGTTGTAACTGCTTACGCTAACAATGAACTTGGCCCAAATGCTTTCTACACAGTTTCACACAAAACCTCATTATTAATTTATTACTATTACCCGATTAAAAAAAAATGTTGTGTTGTTTTGGGTTTTTTTTTCTTTGGCAGTACCTGTTCTCTTCAGGAACACATGTTTACATTTTGCTGAATTACACAAATACGCTACGGTTTTTGGATAGCTGCAGACCTATTAATATAGAACTGCAGTCAACCACATGTTGGTAATGAGCCCATTTTGTGTCTTGGCTCATGGAAAAGAATGTGGAAATACCTTGTTCTGTGGTATTTTTCCTCTGACAGTACTGATACAGTGCCACAGGCACTCTGAAAATAATAGCATAAGGTTAACTGACAATTGCATGTGTATTTACACCGATAGCCTGGTATTATCATATTGTTAAAGAAAGAAAAAATCTGGGGCTAGAATATGCAATGAAATAAATTTCCAGCTGGTGAAAGCAAGTGAAGCTAGAAGAGACATTACGCTCCAACTACTCACATAGCTCACACATTCTGTATACACGCCAGTTCAGAAACATCTGAGAATCCTAGAGGAGGAGCAAAGGTGCAAGGAAAGCTTTAAAAAGGGGTAAGCATCAGCCCATCAGTACTTGCATACCCACTACTCCCATGGAAGTTAATAGAAGTTGTAAGCTTTCTGTAAATGCACTTTCAGACCACACAGAGCAAGTCAATCAAGCAATGCACCTAAAAATTGAGTGCTTTTGACAGCTGGAATTATCTACAAAGTTTTCTTCAAAACAATAAGATAGTATTTCCAGGGACGAGGGAAGAGTCTTCAGACCCTAAATTGCAAGATCTCAAGGAATTGCAATTGTGGGACAATTAAAAATTACTGGCATTATGTAATACATGTGTAATTTTTACATGTAGCATGGCTCATAAAAGGCACTACTGAGACATCCTGACTGAAATTATTCTGCTGGCTTTTGAAGGCCATCTTTACATTCTGTTCTAAGCAAAGAGTGAGCTGTTGCATTCAACACAAAAAGTCCAAATAAACAAACTCTCTCTGTCTCTCACTTGCACCATGCCTTGCAAATCAATTCCTCTTCCCCTGTATCACCTGTGATCTTTTTATGTCTCTTCCTACTCAAACAAGTTCCCATTAAGCTGTACAATTTATCCTAAAACCACTGTTCCACAGCTTAACACTTTTCATCCCTACAAAGTTAAACCAGGTCCCTTAACTGCTTAGTAAATTTCTTCTTTGGTTTGTGTAAGGATTTTATTAGGAGTATTATTCTGGGTGGTTTTGAAGTTACAGTTAAGTCTCTGTAAGCCCAATATTTACTACCTTTAGTAAATACACTTTTTCCATTTAACTTAGGTGAAATGTCACATAAAAATAAATCTTGCTTTTTACCTGTGAATTAATTATGGTGGGGTTATAAATTTTCCTTTAGCTTAGAAGAACATAAACAAGTTTCACACAATTTTAATTCAGTAAGAAATGTTTGTCTTCTGTACCACCAAAATTAAGACTCTTAGTGTGTATATTCTCTAGCTAGATATGATTATCTGGAAGTTTAGATGGTATCATGGTTTTAGTGTTGATCACTGAAGAATTTAAGGGGCAACTTCTGGGAAAGTACACTGTACCTAACCTTTTCACCAGTTGTCTCACTGCCTGACTTTAAATATATTTTTTACTCAATCAATAATTTCTTAGCTGACAAAAACAATTTTCTAAAAGCTGTGGTAGTATGTAGAATTTGTTATACAGCAGTAATTCAACTTGTCATGTTGTCCAATAAAAATATTACCAGAAGGCAATCCACCAGTTTCAGTCACTGTCACTGGAGTTTAAACAACACAGCATTTGAGAAACAGGGGTTTGCCATAAAAGCCACATCAGCTACTGGTGGCAACTTTCCATATCATGTCACCTTAGGTGGTGGACTCAGTCAATACCTTTGTTTCTTACTCGGAGTAAAAGAAATTGTGCGATGCAGAGGACTGAAAAAACCCTTAGACCACTGAGGTGGCATGTGGAACGTGGTGCAGCATTGCTACCAGAATATCAAGCAAATCAATGCTTTTAATTATTAGAGTCCTTAACAAATTATTAGAGCAGAGCCCTTAACAAATAGGTACCCGTGTTCCCACTGAGACAACTTTGCAAGGAATGGGAAAATAACAGGGAACACAAGAAGCTCAGATCCTCACCTCCTTCCTTGCCAATTTGTGAAGCCAACCCCAGTATCCCCAGCACCTGGGAATGCAGAGCAGGAGAAGAAAATACAAAGCAGAGCTACAGTAGCACAGCAGTGTGCCTGGGGAGCTGCTCCACATTGCTAAAGGGAGCAGACAGGGGCTGGGACAGTTCTTCTGCCACTAATGCAGAGCCAAGTGACAGCTTCAGCCATAAGCAACAGTCTGCTCCATGCCATGGGTGAAGCCAGCTCACCGTCAGCTAAGACACTGGATGTGACTTGCACTTCCAAGTCTTCTTTGGGGGGAGCTCATGTCCAAAACTAATACAGCTAGCAAGATAGATTTTTAACCCAAAATATTGTGTGATATTAACACTGAAAACAAAGACCAACATAAAAACCCCAGGAGTGTAAGTGTTTGGAAAAGCAGACTTGTTTCTGCTGTCCCTAGAGCAGCATCGGTTTGTGTTCATCTGCTTTGCATGACAACAGCCTCCCAGTCCCAGAAGCATGGCTTTTTACCACAAGATCAAAATGAGCATGTAAACGTTATCTAGCACTGACGAAAAACGTTGTATAACACTGATGTGATCCTCAAAATAGCACCTTAGTAGCTAAAAGCTAGGGCACAGGTTTTTACTAATTCCTGTTATATTTAGCACTGTGCTGCCTCACAGTTTCTCCAATAAGCTTCTATTAAGCTAAATGTCATATGCCTAATTCAAACATGCCAAAGGCCCAACAGAAATGAAAGAAAATATCCCAACAGCAAGGTCACTCGATTCATAAATCATCACAACTGATGTCAAATTCACACAGGAACTCTATATCCAAGGCTTGAACAGGGAGACATAAGACTTTCAAACACAGAATTCATCCTCTTGCCTGTATTACAGTGTATCATGCTCAGAACTGTAGTACAGAATCTCTACACAAAAATTAAGTTTCAGATACTTTTCAAGACACTCATTTATGGATTAAGACTAATTAAAGTGAATTCCTATTTGCTTGGTGAATTGTGGCTTTTCCCATGTTTTTCTCTTTGGGACCTGGTTCTTGCTAAACTTTTCATAAAGCCCAACTGTATTTGCAGAGATTAGAAAATCTCTGGGTGCACTGCTGGATATTACAACACCGGTCATGTTAATAGCCACGTTAGGCTAAATACATGAGACAGGAAGCAGCAGAGATGATCCTTACTGTTACTTTCCAAAAAATATGCTTAGAAACATATCACCAGCCTTTTGTAAGCAGTGCTACAACAGAAAACAGTAAGACAACTTCAGAATGATATTGTTTTGCTTTCCTGACATAAAGATTAGCTTTATCCTTTAAAATATATTCAAATAATTTTTTGAGAAATAAAAAACCCAAGGTTTTTTCCACTTTTTTCCAGACAAAGATTATTATTTTGTAAGATTTTCAGAATTTTAGCCTTTTATGAAATTACACTGATGTGTGAACAGTGATAGCCATCTTAAATCTGCACTTCCAAGTTATCCAAATATGCTACTGAAAAGTTGAGCCTAGTTCTGCACATCTTGGTTTTGCGGTTATGGCAGGGATTCAGGCAGGGTCTGCTGCAGCAGGCAGGGCAGCAGCTCCCATGCTGGCTCCCCTGGCTGGCACTGCTGCCTGGTGTGCAGAGGAGCGGCATGCCTGCCCTCCCAACTCACAGATGAGTGAACGTTGCTGTTGCAAACTCAAAATAGTCGTACGCCCCATTAGGACGGCTTTACCTCCTGCGTAAGTGGGAGGTCTGGAGCGAATTCTGGTGGAGGGAGCTCAGGCACCGGGTGCCCTATGGAAACAGGCAGAGCCCTTCCCTGACCCCACAACAGGCTGGCCCTATGGCCCTTTGTGGGTGGCTCTCGAGTTCCCCTCCTGACTTTGGCTGCAATTCATATCTGTTACATTTCATTTTTTTGGATAGGAAATTGCCATCATTTGAAGTTTTCCATGAAGTAAAGAGGGTGTACATGATAATGCGTAACACACTCACAGGCCATACTTGTAACAAAGCCTGTCAGATTCTACCTGTCCGTTAAGGTGGTCTATCAGCATGAACCTGATGCAGTTCCTCTTTGTCCAGGTCTGTCAGATTACAGCTTGTTTCCTCTTCTAGCAACAATGTCAACTCCCAAATTCAGACTAATATTAACATACTTTTAAAATGTTTTTAATTAATTCTTTAAACATCTGAGTTGTACAGGAAATAGGAAAAAAATCAAAAGTTTTCTCTGTTTTCCTTTTTCATATTTCTGAGCTGGATGTAATTGTCACTTGCCTTATGATGGCAATCACACTTGTCTTTCTCTCTTATCTCTTCAACGACATGAAGAAACACTGGACAACACTAACAAGATTTTGACCTTTATCATTACATCTATTGGTATAACTAAGCAAAACATAATGGGGTGCATGTGCTGTGCAGGATTTGATTAGTAAAGTTCGTAAGATACATTATGAATTTAAAATGGATATTTCTTTTAGAGGAAGGAATAGAGAGTTTTATGCAATCAAAGGCATAATATCATTATGCATTTCACTTGGAGGAGCCTTTTGTGTAGACATGTACCTTAGTACCAACTAAATCTTCAAAACACTTTATCCTAGCTCCTTGCTCATCAACCCTTCTCTTCAGTTACAGTTTCTTCTTATCAAATTCCTCAGGAACTTGAAAGCTCCACTTTTTTCAAACTGGCATAACTGGATCACTTATATTTACCTTATATTCCATACTGTCTCCACAAACACATAAAACCAAAAGTAATCCTACCTTCTTAGTATCAGTCAGGTTCAACACACCAGCAAAAGCAGGTGAAAATTTTTAATTGAAATGGGTTTAAATTGAAAGCAGGGAGGTTTAGATTAGATATCACTAAGAAGTTCTTCACGGAGAGGATGGTGAGGCACTGGGACAGGCTGCTCAGAGAAGCTGTGGATGCCGCATCCCTGGCTGTCTTCAAGACAAGGCTGGACGAGGCTTTGAGCAACCTGGTCTAGTGGAAGGTGTCCCTGCCCATGGCAGGGGGTTTGGAACTAGATGATCTTTAAGGTCCCTTCAAACCCAAACCATTCTATGATTCTATTATTTTTGCTTTTTATGAATACAATTTTTCTTAAACAGAAAGTATTTTAAAGAAAAATAAAGATTCCTTAATATTGAAAGGATGAAAACATTAGAAATACTTCCCCATTTACTTTAAATGTGAAGAATTTATTTGCACTTTTTCCCCTTACAGTCTCTACTCATTTACCTATACTAACCATTCACTCTTGATTAAATATTTGTTCTCCAGATCTCTTTTTTGATGTCAAAATCCAAAACACAGAATTGTTAGGACATCTTCAGGACGCTATATTATTAGGACAGCATATCAGTGTGGATTTAAAGCCAGCCAAAAGCAGCAGAAGTGCTTCAAAACTAATGAGGCACAATTTATATGGAGAGGTAATTTCTTCTACCAGACTCACTGAATGTAGCCATGGAAAGCAAATGAACCTTTAGCTGCACAAGCCATTCTTCAGATTCTTCTCTGCCTTAAAGCCTTTTTTTTCCCAACCATTTTTATTTAATACTTTACTTTTCCCTATAATCTCTACTTTCCTCTTTGTAACATCATGTTTACATCAATATTACTGATTGTAGCTAAGGTAACTGAAATTGCTACCTTAGAAATATAGTACTTAGAAACTGCATGCATATTATTATTGTTTCAGTTTTTGGAGTGTTCGTAGTTGTAATACATAAGGAATATGATACCTGATAACTTAGTATTGGAGAATTATTAATTGGAAAAGATATGTTAGACCCCATTCTTCTTCCATATTGAGGAAGGTATTAGGAACACAGATGATGGCAAGCTTTTTTTTTTTTTTGACTGTGCACACTTCAGATTCCTTTGGTATTGTGTCTTACTGTCTCCCATTTTCCTGGAATACACCACTTGGGAAAACTGTTATATACTAAAAAAGCAGCATTTATTTACCTGTCCCCCTAGGCGCCAGCAATTTCCATGGCAGCTCTGACAGCACAGCATCATACCTGCTGGGATGAGGTGGAATGTTGTCATACAGCTGAAAGGGAGCTGGCAACTGGTAACAGCTAGGTAGACCAAATAATTGTATGTTAAAATTAAACTGAGAATGCTTTGCCAATTGACACATTTTGAAAACACACTTTAATTTATGTTACTTTTTCAAAAATCTAAAGGCTAGTTTTATTGTTTATTTGTAGGAAGGCACAGATTTCAGTAATCTTGCTAGCAACTCGTGTCTTATTAAGTTTGCTTTGTTTAAAAAGAGAGATAACCACCAGCTGCAACATTTGGTTCTCACGTCTCGAATAAACCATGAGCAATGACTTAATCAAGGCCTTTGATCTGAGCCATTATAAAGCAAGGAAAACTGCAATTTTTTTGATTTCCAGGTTCAGTTTCTGAATCAGATCCTCAGCAAAGTGCAGCCACAAATGAAATAAAAGTTTCAGATTAGACAGATTTCTCATTGCTATTGTTTGAGGTTAAAAACCTATTCATTTTTCTGGGACTAGTGATACTGGATCATATCATCTAGGACTGTAAATTGTAATACCTGATTGAATTCAGCGGCTCCCTGAAGGGTGAGGGAGGATGACACCTGGGCCTGCCCTGCTTGTGCTTGGTTTAAAAGTCGAAGGGCTATTACTGACGCCCTGACAGGGTGGCAGATCTGAGCTGGAAAGCCATCCGGTCACCCCTGAGGAGTTCCCAGCTTGCAGAAGGCCAAGGCAGCTCCTCTGTGGTCCGGCAGCCGGGTTCCACCAGCCTTCCCTCATTTACCTGCTGACCACGAGGGGGGAAAAGTCTCTTGAACCTGTGAACACATTTTGTGTGGTTGGCACACATTAGCGTGAGAGGCTTGAGAGTAACTTGCACAGCACTGCAGTTGGGGACTGACTTACACGTGAGAAAAGGAGGCAACCAGAAGAATAAAGGCAATGGACCCAGGTGCTCCCACCTCCCCCCAGCTGCAGACAGAGTGATAGGACTGTGCTACCTTCCCTCTGAATGTGCCCCAGAACATGGTTTTCATATACAAAACCATTCTGTGACTACAGGTTAAATGTGCTGTGAAACTGTGTTTCTTAGTAAATCATCCATCATTTAAACTGTTTTCAACTTTGGGAGTAGGGTAGCCATTTTAAAACACTTTGCCTGCTTGGCAGACACCAGGGATGCTATTGCTACTCTGAAAATACTCTTTCTCTAGTCTTGCACTTCAGGATTAACTACTCAGTGACAGAAATGGCTGTTTCTTGTGGCTGAAGAGATACTCCAACTGATCTGTAGCATAGTAGATAAAATGAAGGAAAGGGTATATTTATATAATAGCTTGATGGCCTCTTTGCTAATCAGTCCTTGGGATGCGTTTCAGGCTCAGACTGCTCTAGACTAGGTGCCTTGCCTTTTTCCCTCTTTGACACCATTTACATACTTTTTCCTTAATTAACTGAGTTATGCACATGTATTTTCCCCATGGGGAAGGTGGGATGGCTAGATGCCATTCATCTGAAAGAGCATTCAAAATGCTTGTCTATAAACTAGCATCTGGGCAGGTTTTCACTGACCGCATACTTCAGGAGGTATTTTTAAACAAGGACAGGTATAGTTTCCCTTTCCATTTCTCTCTACCACGTAATGGAATAGGATGTCTTAAGTAACTGAACACTTTTTACTACGTTCAGCAAGGAGCAGTTGGCATCACTTTACAGGAAATGGAGAAAGTGGCTTATTTAATAGCATAGTCTTGGAGAATTACCTCAGCATCATTTCAGCTAGTTCTTTTGCTTTAAAAATTGCTGCATTAAATTGTCTGCTAAAGATGCTGTGGTTCAAAAGGACCATTCCTACACAAGAATCAAACACAAAATTATTGTTCTATACAATCACACAGCCTTATGGTAGGCAATGTGAATTAAAAAGATACTTATCACTACCAGTCTTAACTGCAAGATATGAGGACTCTCACAAGAGAAGCTTGAAATTTATAACTTCATGTTTATATTTATGTTTATCATGCTTTTAATTTATGAAAAGGGCACTTAAACATAGGTATTCGAATTTGTGTTCTTAAAACTCTTGCACAAAACCTGTAAAATTACAGTGTATATTGACATAAATTAGGTCCTCATCTCTTCTGTCAGTGACATACTCACACTTTTACGCAAGGGTTCAAGATAGTAGTTTTTTCATTAACTCCATGGCATTTTGAATAGACTCTTCTGTTTACCACTGCATTACAGCAAAATTAAACCCTGAAGATCTGACCCCATACTCAGCCCTCATTTTTGATCTATCTCACTCCATTTTGGCTCACTCACTCTGTTTCATCTTAAACCTTCCTGCTACTGTGATAGGCTTGGACTCATTTCATGACTATGAACAAGGAGTTTTAAAACAAGTCATTCTTGTGACAATCCCCATTTTTTCTATTAAAGATCAGATGGAGCTCCTGATTAATTAAAATTAACTATTTCTCAGAGAAGATATTGCTACTTATCATAGTAATTTTTTGTGTTGACAGAGGAAGGACAGTTCAATAATAATATGATTAATATTAAGACATGTGGATGAATGAGGAAACTTTGAAGTCTGACTGAAAGGTAAAGCAAACAACATATTTGTCTTACATATACTGGAAACTCTATAAAAGTATAAGTAAAGCCCTTGAAAGAACACCCACCAAAATGAGTTGAAAGATGCCCCAATGACTTTGAAAGGTATTGCATCAGCCCCCAGTATAAACAACAAATTAATACATATATGGTCTGGTGGAAGTAAGACAATAGCAAAAAAATAGGTTTCACTCTTTTTGGATAATACTGCAATGTGCTACTGTAGCCAGTTAAACTCTATGGTTGTTATTTAATAAATGAAATCACAACATGATTTGTATACTATGGAACACAAAAAATAAAATTAACATACAAAACATTTTTATGTATATTTGCTAAATTAAGATTGTTCTTTTAAACTTGGAAGAATAGATTTTTTTTTTTTTCTCCTTTCCCCCCTCTTGAATAGTAATAGTAACTGGGTAGTCACAGAGACTTTTTGTGATACAATATGATCCAGAAAATGGCATCTCATCCCAGTAAAGTGTGTGCCCCCCTTAGTGACATGATGTTTGGCTACTAAGAATCTTATACGTGAACTTCCAGCAGTAGCTGGAATGAATCCTTCATTTAACTAGGGTTATTTCTTACCCACTTCATTCTCTCACTGTTTTATTTTTCTTTTTCTCATCTGGATTGCAGCCAATACCCTTGACCACAGAGGGGTAGCAAGATTCAAGTATATCAAGTTTTGAAATGGACTTTTTCCTCAATTTCAATAATTTTCATGTCTGACTTCGCTGCTTTGGTTAGTTGGTCCCAGGTCATGAAGACATGCTATTGCCTAAAATGTGAAAAATAATAGTAAGTGAAGTTCTATTTCTTTTCTGTAATCTTCTGTACAATAGATGAAATCATGTTCCTGATAACTCCTTTCACATTGCCTCACGAGTAAAGAACATACTTTAAGAAGACAGTTATTGGAAGACTGCTTATCTGATAACTCTAAAGCAACCAGAACAAATATTTGCAGTTGCACATCAAAGACAGCAGGTAAACTTGTGAGTTATAAGATTTTTTTCATTAAGTGGTAATGTATTGTCTGTATGATATTCATTGTTTCAATTAAAAAAAAAAGAAAAAACGTTCTCTTATTCCTTCCAACAGCAATATTTTGGTTTTTAGATCTGAATGTGGATAATGATTACAAGCTTGAGTAAGTTGCTGTGTGGGAAGAGGTGCAGCACAAAATTTACACCCTAGGGAAACAGTATTAAAGTTGTGGTAAACCACTTCTGTGTTCTCCGTTTTTTTCTCATCTTTAGTGGCTGAATAGTTTAGCTACAAGAGCCTGTCGCCATTTGACTGGGGAAGTAACACTGCACAGAATCCTCAAGTAAAGCTTCACACCTTCCCAACTTTTTACACACCTTGTTTCCTGGGCCTTGGCCATGGCATGTCCCCCCTCCAGAAGCTCCTAAAATAATCTGTAGGTATCTATCTCCTTAATAGCTTCCGCAAAAAATGAGTAAGAAGGGTATATACCCTCTTCATGCCTTTTTGCCCTCTGCATGTAATCAGTCATATCCGTTATCTGTGAAAGGATTTTATAATACTTTTGATTCATATACCAGAAAAAGTTTCAGTAATCCACTGAGGGAAAACTCCATTATTATCACTTAAAATCTAACCAATATTATAAATACTGAGCAACAGAGGACAATAAAAATGTATAAAATAAAATATGCATCTGATTCACTGAACTCGCCAACATTTGGAGAAAAAGACTAAAAAATGTAAATTCCAAAAATCTTTTACCATCTTTATAAGATATTTCTTTTATGTCCATGATTTGTTTGATAAAATTCAGATGCCACTTCAGTTTAATTACATCAACAGGAAGATACTTAAGTGAAGTTGCAGGAAGATAGCAATTTGAATTGTCTACAATTTCTTAAGCTGCCATGCTCTTGGCATGTCAATCAATAGAACGTGATGTCTGGTTATTTGTAGTTCATCATACATCATTCAGTACTGACTGTCACGTCATATCCTCAACAGGGCAATGTATTATAGGTGAAATCAGTCATATGTCTAGGAAAATGGATAGAAAACTATTCTGTCATAGTGCTGTATGCATATAATTAATAGCAAAATAAATAATTAGATCAAAAATATACCTCACCCCATATATTTTCCTGTAATTATGTCATTTTCTTCACTCATTTAGGAAACAGCTCATTTTTTCTATTGTCACAAGTGAGTTACTGCCAATAAACAAAGATAAAATGTGAATCTTTCTAGTATTAACAGATACATCTTTGTTCCCTGATCTAACTTCTCAAAAACTACCACCAGAACGCTACTGAGAAAAAAACATGGATCCTTTACAGGAGGAACGGCAGCCAAGTAAGGGTATGGATTTACCATTCTTTTAAATCCGGTTTCTGGTACACCTGACAGGCGACACTATGTTAGTGTGAAGTGTCTGGAAGTTAGGAGCATACATTGAGGAAATACTACAGTATGCTTGTGCTCTTACCTCAGTTAATGACCATTGTAGAAGAACTGTTGTTTCCTGTGATGAAAGCTGTCAGCCGAAGAACCAAACAGGATACTAGTATGATTCTGCATGGGCAGGGGGCAGGTTGTTCTCCACTCCCTTGGCACGCTCTAGTTCACATTGTACCTACTTTCTTCCCATAACATGAGAACTATGAATGCAGAGGTTCTCAAGCTGTGTTTATACCACCCATGAAATGTATCTCTAAGGGCACCTGAAACTAATTACATGCAATCAGAAGGAGGTAACTGCTAAAAAGACAAATAAGGAAAGCAACAGGTCTGAGAAACCTTCAGCTTATTAGAAGAGAAAACAGGATAAGAAGGAGGAGCCCTTTCTAACTGGCAGCCATACTGCCTTCCTCTTGGATAGACACCAGGATGAAAGACAGTCACAATCCTGAGACACTGTCGTGGTTTAACTCC
>NW_010248239.1:2378-13093 GCF_000690775.1 Eurypyga helias | reverse complement strand
AACCCAAGAAAGACAAGTGATGTAAGTTTAAAGAAACAACTCCTCACCACCAAATGACCAATGCTCAAACTGTCCCCAAGTAGCAGACACCATCCTCTGGCCAAGTCCCCCTAGTTTATATGTTCAGCAGAATGTAAAATGATAAGGGATATCCCTTTGGCCTATTTGGGTCAACTCTCCCGGCTGTGTCCCCTCCCAGCTTCCTGTGCACCCCCAGCCAACTCACTGGTAGTGCAGTATGAGAAGCTGGAAAGTCTTTGACTTATTGTAAGTACTGCTTAGCAACAACTAAAACATCAGTGTGTTATCAACATTATTCTCATCCCAAACCCAAAACACAGCACTATATCAAACACCTTGTAAGAAAATTAACTCTATCCGAGCTGAAACAAAGACAAAATTCAAGTCCTCATTGAGCAGAGTGTACTTCAAGGCTTATACTGACTTCCAGAAAATTTAAAAAGACCTCCAAAGTTTATCATTCATTCAGCCTAATCATGTTCAATATTTTGTTTCCAACTTACAGTTAAAAATATGGAAACAGCAAAAGCAAGTAGTTTGCTTTTTCCCTCAAATAGCTTTGAAATTTCCAGCATAGTGCACCCCTTCTAGATGGAAACAAATTATCAGAGATCCTGAAAATAGCAGGTGCAAGAAACACTGAGTAGTTTTGGTTGATCTCTTCTTTTCTTTTTTTTTTTTCCTCTGTCTGGCTTATTACCTTACTGGGCCAATTGGCCCAGCAGGTGTTGCTACATGTCATTCCCGAGGAGGCTTCCTGCTGGCAAATTGGTTTGAAATCAAGAATTGCATTTATAATCTTGACAATAATACCTATGAGAAACATGCTAGTGAAGGCTAGATGAAAGGTAGTTCATCTTTCCTTCCAAAGCTTAGGCATAAGAGTTTTCAAACTGTTCTGCCCTCTTATTTCTAGCAAAAAAGTTTTGATACATAATACACCACCCAGAAACATTAGGCTGCAGATATGCTTTTTTAAACTATTGAATCTATACATACATTTCATAAATCCGAGTCACGTTCATCATTTTAAGTCCTGAGTAAACACTATGAGCTCTTTAATGTACATGAATATAGCAGAAAAGGACATACTTGTCATCCTATAGATTTTGAAATTAACTTGTTACTTGTGACTTCTTATTGCTTATATAAATATTGCACTTAAAATGAAACATTTTTAATGTCTCTGTAGTTTTCTGTATCTTTAAATACATGCTTCTCCAGTCAACCCATCATCAACACATACCCAGGAAAAATTCCTTCTGAAAGACATGAGAACTTTCCTTGCCACTGTGTAGGAAGTCTGGATGGTTGATGCCAAATATATGTGAACATTTGGGGAAAAGAAATAAGTTTAGAACAGGAATTTCAGTTCAGTTTAAACAGCTCCTGTTTAAAGCCTGTAGTCTCTTAGAACAGGTAATGCCTACAAATCCTTGGCAAGGGACTTGCCACAAGTAAGGTGGAGGGTAAAACTGTGTAGTTTGCCTTGCATTCGAATTATACCCAAATAGGCATTATAATATTTTAGGTAGAATTCATTTTCCCCAACTTTATATATCTATCGTCTAACTACCTTAGCTATTAATGGGATAATATAAGCTATTCATAGGATAAAGGACAGGATTCTTTTGACTAAACATGCACTTGGCACTAGGGTCACAAGCTCAAATGCAGAGAATTGCACTTAGTATAAGAATTTCACTCGTAGGGACTCCATCTTTTGCAGACTATGTTAATCTGGGTCAGTGTAAGGCAGCAACCAGTGTCCTTGACACTTCCTTTCTTTCTACTGCACTTTGTGAAAATGGAATGCTGCAAATAATTATCCTTTAGTTTGATACCATTTGATTCAAAGAACTTTCTGATTTTGTATGGACAGGTAGCCCAAAGTGAAATTTTCATATCCAAAAATCCAAAGATAAACAAAATTTCAAAGGCAATATGGCCCTTACTTCTGCTGACTTCAGCAGCAGTGTTTCTTGGTAGCTTTTAAAAAATGGTTACCTATGTATGTACCCATTCTTCTTTTTTGACTGGAGACATCTTCATGACAGTCTACTAGGACTCACAACCACTCTTTTGACTGAAATGATGGATAGATGTTTCCATAGATCTGTCAATCTTACAGGTACCGATGGATATAATAAGCCTTCCTTAGCGCTGAACATAAATGAAGTTACAATAGTGACATGAAGGTTAAAAAAGTACAAAGAAATGGGCACTGAGAAAGAAAACCAAATTAATTCCTCTGCTGTGCTGTGACATCATGATGGGGTTTGAAGAAAATAATCATGACCATGCTTTTAAGTGAGATTATGACACAGACAATATACAGTGATAATAAAATACACTGAGAATGTCTAAGTAGTGTAAGAAAGAATAGAAAATTTTGAGTAAATTTTGTTAATTTTGTTTTCATTCCCTTCAAATCTGGTTTACAGACAGTATTCTAGGTCTCTAAAAGACGAACACACCTGAGGAAGAACGATAAGTTTGCAACATGAAGAGTCAGTCCCACTGAATATACAGATAGTATATTTTACATGCCCCATTTAATATGCTGCTCTAAAACAGTTCTCAAACTGTCAGACAAGTTAAAGTGCTCAGTAGCATCCACTGCAAAATGTTAAAATTGCATGCATGAATCGGCATGGCTCCATGAACTCAGATAGATCTATTTCATTTCTTAGCAGCTTTCCAGACACTGCATTTATGTAACTGAAATACCAAAACTAAAAGATCAATGTGTTTTAAACTCCTCTGAAATGCACTTCTGAAAACTAAATTCAAAAATTAGGTCAGGGACTCCTGACTGTGACTGTGGAGAGCTAGAATGTCTCCACAGATTTCTTTGTGAATGAGATTTGCTTAAAACAGATAAACCTGTGGAAATTAAACTGAGGAAGCTGGCTCTACCTATGGAACAGATATGAGTGGCACACTGATGCAAGTATTGCAGCTCTCCAGGAGGGAAAGATCAGGGCACTGGCTGCACCTTACTCAGTCTCCTTTGGAGTCCCCACCCACACATTCTCATAACACTGGGATCACAGCTGAATTTGAGCTCAGGTCCTGGTCCATGGCCCTTGTCAAGCTACACTGTATGTATGCTGTGTCTGACCTTGCACATCTTGACCCTGTCTTGATGATTTGACCTTCTGGCTCAGCACTACTGACTCGTCTGGTAATCAGTGGACTCTTGACCAACCTGCTCTGCTCTTCTTTCAAAAAACTTCTGGATATTAGTTTAATAAGACTATTTAAGATTGTGAAATGAACCCCAAACAATTTAATTTGAGACTTTATACAGTCCAGTGAGTTGGCAGAAGAAATGTATTTCATGAGTAATTAATATTTTCTTTTACTGTTGATTTAAAGACTACTATTCAAACAGCTTTTTTTTTTTTTTAAATGCCTAAGAAACTAAAAGGAACAGAAAGTTAATTTTTAATACCAGAAGCAGTTTTCATACTTGCTTAGGTATTTTACCTGTGTTTACTGGAAATACTTTGCTAGACATTAGCAAACAGGAGGTTTTATTTCATATGACAAGTTGTACACCTTGCAGAAATCCTTGTAACATGCCCTCTGACCCCCAGGCCTACATGTCAGATTTGTGCACAGCATATAAGGTCTTCCTAAGTGAACTCTTCATACACATGAAGACAGTGTTTCACACAACACTCCAAGGAAGACAGTGAAGAACTGGCTTCAGGAGTAAAGCTGGCACACGAAGGCCTGCGCAATCAGCTCACTTACATGCCTGTTTTGACAGATCAGCCCTGGCATGAACACTGGCTTTCCTAGATAAATTAGCTCTCAGGCAACCGTAGTGACAGCTAGAAAAGACATACTATAAGAGGTGAATGTACTGGGAAGGTACAGAGAAGTCTTCACTGCCCTTTGACCTCCAGCACCTTTGGAAAAGGTGACCTCCAAACTGGAGAAAACGGGAAGGAAAAAGAGAAAGAAGCAATATTTGCTTTTTCTGCTAAATAAAGTTAGTGGAACACAGATGTGCCATATGCCCGTGCAAACAATATGAACTGAAAAACCAATGCTTAAATTTACTTGCGTCTTACTGGAAATGCTTTCTTTTCATTATAAAATATTTAATAACAGCATTTAATTGTAGCAATTACAACCTTTTTTTGGATTTGTCTTTATCCTGGGATCATGATTTAATTTGCATTAATGTTTTGCTTGCAAGCAGTAAATATTTGAACTTCATTTGACTCTATACCAAGAAGTTGTCAGATTTTCTCGGTTCTACACTTAGATTACAAACAGGTTGCATTAAAATCTGAAACCCAGGATAACAAGATGGACTCTAAACTTCCTTCGAACAGAATCTGAGTTCAGATGAGAAGCTTTCCTCCAGCACATACATTGAAATTCTGGATTAAGTAATTAAGAGATCTTTTGCAATGTTTTTTGACTTTTTTTTTTTTCTCATTTAAACACATTGAATTTGATCCTAAACCTGCCAAGCCTATATTCACGCTTAAGCACAGGAAAGCAATGATTTGCAGCCTTGGCCCTGACTCAGCATTCCTTTGCTATTCTGCAATTTTTTTTTTACTTTTAGCAAATAGAAATAGAATCACTGTTCTGATGAGGTCTTATTGCCAAGAAACGTTAATGTGACAACTGCATCCCATTTCAGCTTCTCCTTAAAACCCTCTGATGATTTTTTTCAAATTTAGCACATAGTAAACTACAGCAATAGATTCAAAGAGATTTTTTTCAGGGCTCTAACACAGCACTGAGTTAATGTGGTTTAATGAGTTACTATTCCTTAACTGATCCATGTTATAAAGAGTTCATGATAGAAGTTTAAGTTAGTGCATTTTACCTTCTAATTACACCAGCTTGAAAGAGCTTGCACAGGTCTGTTTCTGATGTCCAACTAATATGTGGCAATGACTTTACTACATTGTGGTAAACCATGAGTGTTGACGGAATTCAAATAAATGCTGGAGGCAGCACTGTGGCAACATTATGGATCCAAAGTATCTCTATTGAGTCTGGGGAGCAAAAGGTTATATTAAAAATGTTCTTTACAATCTGTTTTGTGTTAGGATTGATGTTTTGTTGAGCTGCTAAGCATATAGAAGGAGCATGTAGTTTCCTTTTCTCCAAGATGTTATTCCTTAGCTCAGAAGTTGAAGAAAGGGAACAGATATGCAAATCTGTACATGACCATTACTTACAGCACAAAATTCACCCATGATGGAAATAAAGCTGTTAATTTCAATCAAAAAAAAAAGATTCATTGGAGAACGGAGAACCAGACTGTTCTGGTGGGTTCTGTGCTGGGATTTTTTAAAGTGTTTGAACCTAAATACTCCTGTTAGAATAAAGAATTCCTTCGTGTCAAGAATCTGAAATGAGAAACTTCAAAAGTCACAGTATGATGAAATTTATCTCAGATGTCTCTTCTTTTTTTCTTTCCATTAGTGCACTTTAGTTTTTTCCACTGTTTGCTGCACACACACACATTCACCCAGACCATGGTGAATATTGTAACTCTATGGATCAAAAGCACAGGTGATGAACAGTGTGGTCTCAAACACAAAAAAGCTGCATGTGAGACAAATATTCGGATGCATTTCACATTTATATGCAGTAATTTTGAAGTATGTATCTACTATCAGTGCTTCAAAATCTTAATGTCTGCCAACTTCTCTATATTGTTCTTTTTCCACTGACGTTAGTATCATAATTATTCCACTATTCCAAGCTTATATTCCCATGTGAAGAATTTTTTGTTTATTTTTCTAAACCCCGGCCTGTCCATATGTCCTATGGTGAGACAAATAGCCCAGTAGTCACCTATTAATCTGTGTGGTATTAGTAAGAGGGTGCTAAGCAGCGCAGATGAGATATAACTGTATGAAACAGATTTGTTCTAACAAGCACCACAAAGCATACTGCAGATGTAGCACAGTTATTTGAAGGTATCCAGTGACCATCTACATAAGTCTACTATGGATAAATCTTTCTCTAGACAGAAAAAATATCCTCACACTGCTAAAGTCCTTCGGGTTTTCTCCATCTCTGAACCACTGTTCCAGTTTTGTTCTCATCTCTGAGCCACAGCACACTGCCTGGTCTGAACACTGCTGAAGGCACTTGGGCATTGGTACCCAATGTCATTTGGTCTTTGCTACCACTCGCCATCTGTGTCTGACTAAGACAAGAGTAAGGAACCTACTGGGCCGGCTTAGTTTGCCCTTTGTATTTTGAATCTTAAGTCCATGTTGCAAACTGTAAGAAAATTTTCTTGCTCAACTGTTCCTCCAAGGTGGTGGTTGCCTGTCAGACCTCCTACTTTTTGTTTTATTTGTACTAAACTTGTCTTACGTCCCCCTTAGTTTACTGCTCAAAGCTGTGCCTTGAAGGATCTGCATGAATTAATGAATAGAAATTGATAATTCATCAGTAGAGGAACAGATTTTTTTTTTGTCTTTTTATGAATATGCAAGGCTGTAAGATTAAAAAACTTAAACTAAAGACCAAACATTACATAAAATCTTTGCAGACTGCCAACAGTTTTCTTGGAATACAAAACAAAACTTTCTTACAAAACTGGGAATTGCTTCATGAAGACACCTTGTCTTCATGTCTACTCTCCATCCACCCCTCCAATTTACACAGTTGATGTGGAGTAGTTGGATAAAGTTAAGTGGGCCTTGTTTTGGTATAATATTCCTTTTGTTGTCTGCTTTTGGGAATGAATTCAAGCATTCGTATCTGTATCCCAACCACAATTCCCTTTCTTGAGTGCAATATGAGGAGAGAGAAAGAAAAACCCTGTTTACAAAATCCCTTCCTCACTCTATTTATTTTCTGGAACTCTTATAGCAAATGGTTTTTACCTGAGGCTTGAAAAAACCCAAAACAAAATGTAATGACAGGGTCCTTGTGTACAAGGCCCACACAGAAGATTTCAGAAACTCAAATCATGTACAAAAGCAATATTTGCTCTGAACATGACAAATCCATAGGCTGGGATTTGTTCTCACTAGGCATTAGTTTAACAGTTAATTCATACTTGATTTTTTCAAAGGCAATTTTCAAAAAAGATGGGATTTACAGATGAAGTTTATGGCTGTAGTGGAATAATTCTATGTAAAGATTAAGATTTTTAATTATAGTGGTTGGTTTTGCTTTACAGATTATTTCTGAGGCAACCCTATTTTCGTGAGCATGTCTATTGTTGGAACAGTGTGACAGTACTGCACACAAATATTTTGAACCTTGAGAGCCTCTGATATTTTTCCAATTCCAGACATGGTGGGTCCTTGTTCAATTTTGAAACCAACTACTTATATAGCACACATTAATTTTATTTTCCTAGCTGGCTCCACAAATACAAGAGAGCTTGAAAAACACGAACATAGCTCCAGTATGAACAAAAGAAAAGCCAGAACTGGGAAGGAGAGCAAAGAGTCTCAGTGCTTTGGGTCACATAACGTGTGTGTGGTCAAGTGTCTGCTAATGTATAATGAATGGATACTAAATTAGACCTAAAGAGAATTATATACCTGTTGTCACACATTCTCTCCTGTTCCTTAAATCTTTCACATGGGATCAAAAAGCTAGGGAGAAGATGGAGTTTATCACCAGGAGAATGTTGGATGAGAGCATCTGTTAAAGGACAGGGGAAATAGGCTGACATGTCTTTAACATCAGTGTTACTCAGATCATTGCTTCTTATTCATGATGCCTAATGCTCTTCTAGGCATGCACATATATTTTACATATGATAGTGTTATTTCTCTTGTTACTTTTGAGATAAACAGTAGCTTTCTTAGTTTGAGACATTCTCTCTTTTCCATCATACTTATTAAAAATCAGAGCATAAAAATACAGAGTTTAAATTATGCCAGACTTCAATAAAATTTTATTTGGTATAAAGATTAGCACACCCTACTGGTTATTATTTAGTAAGACAGTAATAAAATTATCCCTTCTGTTTCCTTTAGTCAATGTGTATAACTGAAACAAGATACTATCTAAAAATATCTAAGAACAGTATTGTGAGATAAAAGGGCAATTCAGAGGGGCAAGAATGCTGATCAACATGCTTGAAAAGTATTAAATGGTTCATATGGTAACTAATTAATTTCAAACAGTTCATTAGTCAAAATAATGTTTCACAATCTAATAAATGCTTAGAAGTAAAGGTCCTCTCAGCTATTAGTAGTTTTACAGCGCAAACAGATGGTTTTGATAGTTCCTGGCACTCTATTTGTTATTTAATTTCTTCCCACTGGTAGTCTTGTCAGATTTCCAGACTATGCTAAAGTAACAGAAAGAAAGGCACAAAGGAAATAACCTTGCATTCAAGACCACTGGCCCATCTCATTCAGTATCATACTTCTAATAGTGGCCTATGCCAGATGTTCCAAAAGATGATAAAAAAGCACCTCATACTTACATCCACATTGCCAAAGCCATTTGGAAGCCTAAGTCATGTTGATACTAACTTTTGTGAATTTAAGCTCTAAGGAATAAATTGCCTTGAGCATCTCAGTTGACTTGAGATAGCAACAGAATAAAATAGATTTTTTTCTTCCTAACCTGTGGCAATGACTAGCTGGCTTATTCACTGGAGCATGAGGGATAATGCTTTCTCTGAGTTCATTTATGAATTACCCAATCTACCATGTACAAGAAAGAACAATACCCTTTGCATCTCTGTGCAAGAAAATATAAATAGGGATACTGGGATACATAAACCCACTGCCTAGTTGCTGTGCTTTGTGCAGATACTACCTTCTGTTAGGGTTCTCAGGCGCCTAGTAAATTATTACATTACTTAAGTCTTTCCTCTGACAAATCTTGTTGAAATTGACCAGCAGCTTCAGAAATTACCAGAAAAGAATATACTTTTTCATAATTCTCTCCCACATAGGTATTATGTACATGCCATCAGGACTTCTAGCCTTAGAAAACTGAAATTAAGGTAGATACGTTCAGTGTTTCAAACAGTGAGAGAGCATATTTCAGGTCGTGGATCATCACTTCATTCCTAGTTGATAATTTCCTAGGATCCTCTAATACCTTCCCTCTGATCTAAAAGAATCATAGCTCTGTAATGTGGGGGTTTTTTGTCTGTCTTTTGTTAGCGTAACAATCTCTGGCACTATTTCACAGTTCTGAAAGTCGTAGTTCAAGCCCTGCCACTGATGGATGGCAATAGAGTTTGCTATAACATGCTTGACAGTTTCTTAAAATTTGCAATAAAAGTCCTACATTGCTGCTACTTTTGTTACAAAACTGAGCAGTCAAACTGTCTCAGCTAATAAAGTCTCAAAGCACCAAATTTCTTTGCATCTTCTCTTTGTCACCTTTGCTCATATTGCTTATGATGCAGGATCACATGCAGCTTTTGGGGGCTATTTTTCCCCTGGAACACCTGGGGTTTTTTCAGTGCCAAAGACAATGCATGAAGGAGAAGAACTAAGGATGAGTGAGCAAGTGTGGAATTTCCAGGTCTTATACCCTGACATTACAACACAGATAAATTTACTTTACTGAGTTGTTCTTTTTTCCTAACTTCTGTATAAAATGAAAAATAAAAGTGAAATAAAAAATAATAAAGACTAAAACCAAAACCATTACTGCTTTTAGCAGAGATATAGCTATTTTAGGCTACGCCCTTCTTTCTTTTCATTGCCTTTCTTTCAGTGTTTTCTTGTTCACTGCTTTCTACCATCCTAAATTATCATCAAAACTTCCTAATTGTTGAATTAAAGCTTAAGTTTCAATGCAGTTTTATGGAACCGTGAAAATAATGCAACCACCAAAACCCAAATGTTATTTATTTTTGACAGTATGCTATATCATGAAAGAAGAGCTTTCTACCACTAGCAAAAATCTAAGGATTATATTGGTTTGGAATACTAGGAAGCTCTGTTTGCAGGTCTCACTCCTTCAAATGGATTTGTGCACCACATGCACAAAGGCTCTAAATCAAACCCATTATCTGATTGCAGATTACCACTGTACCACAGATTACTGCTGCTTTGCCTTCTTGCAAGTTCTTCTGAGCGATGAGAATAACCTTAAGGCACTTCTACTAGAATAACTCAGACCCATTTTGCCAGTTTTCTAAGTCTAGCCTCACTATTCCTATACACAGTTAATTAACTTTTTATAAATTGCAAGTCCAGTTCCTGTCACATGTATAATGAGAAAATATCTTACATCTGTCATTAATTAAATATATGCAACTCCTTAGTTCTGGTGTTTTTCATGACACAATAGGGATATTATTATAGTCAGCTGTTACACACATACCTTCATGTCGATTCTGACTGCTGGCAACTCAGGATGGTCAGTCAGCGCGGGCTACAGCAGTGACAGCAGCTCCTGCCACGACTCAGCACTCGATTGCAGGGAGCAGAGGAGCTCCCAGCGGGAACACGGCAGCCCTCGTGGTACCGGCAGCCCCTGCGAGAGCCGCTGACGTCACTCGGGGGCGGAGCCGGAAGTACCCGAGGGGGTTTTAAGCCCCGCCCAAGGAGCTCGCGTGACCGGCAGGGCAGCGCGGGAGTCGGGGCATGGAGCAGCGGTTCGCGCAGGCAGGGTGAGCAGGTGAGGCGTGTGGGAAGGGTCCAGCTTTGGCAGCCACTCGGAGGAAAGCCATGGCTAGGAAGAACATAGCAACCCAGACAGAG
>NW_010248239.1:0-1918 GCF_000690775.1 Eurypyga helias | reverse complement strand
TAGGACGCCCTCCATTAAAAAAGGAGGAGGGTCTTTGTTGTAGGTGATTCCCTTCTGAGGGGAACAGAGAGCCTGATAGGCTGCCCAGACCTGTTGCACAGGGAAGTGCTGTCTCCTTGAGGCTCAGGTTAGGGACATCACCAGGAAACTTCCTGGTCTGGTACAGCCCTCTGACTATTACCTGCTATAGGTAATGCAGGTGGGCAGCGATGAGCTCAAGGAGAGGAATCCAAAAGCCATCAAAAGAGACTTCAGGGCATGGGGGCGAATGGTTGCAGGACTGGGATCACAGGTAATGTTCTCCCATCCCTTTAGCAGCAGGGAAGAATAGAGAAATAGGAAAGCACACCTGACATCCCTGTAGCAGCAGGGAAGAATAGAGAAATAGGAAAGCACACCTGATCAACACATGGCTCAGAGGCTGGTGTGAACGGTGGAGTTCTGGGTTTTTTGAGTATGGGGAGGTTTATATGGCACCAGGCTAGATGGTGACAGATGGCATGCAGTTGTCTCAGAGGGGAAAAGGATTCTTGCCTGTGAAGTGGCAGGGCTCATTGAGAAGGCTTTAAACTAAGTTGGAAGGGGGAAGAGGGCAAAACCAGTTGTGACACCAACAGTTGCCCAGAGCTTGAAGAAGAATCACAGGTCACCCAGACATCACCTGGCAAGCAAAACAAGGGGATTCTAGATGCTTCAGTCCGCAAACCAACTTCATCAGGGGCCCATCCTAAATGCCTCTATGCAAATGCATGGAGCATGGGAAATAGGAGGAGTTAGAGGTGTGCTTACACATGAGGGGCTATGACCTCATTGGCATCATGGAGACATGGTGGGATGGCTCCTATGACTGGAGTGTCAGAATGGAAGTACACAGGCTCTTTAGGAAGGATAGGCAGGGGAGACGTGGAAGGGGTGTTGCTCTCTATGCCAGAGACCAGCTGGAGCGCATGGAACTCCACTGGGGATGTATGAGGAGCTGACTGAGAGCTTATGTGTCAGGATTAAAGGGAGGGCAGGAAGAGGGGATATGGTAGTAGGAGTTTCGTACAAGCCACCTGGCCAGGATGAGTGAGTGGATGAGACCCTTTACAGGTAGATAGCAGCAGCCTCACATTCATAAGCCCTGGTCCTCATGGGAGACTTTAACCACCCTGTTTTCTGTTGGAGGGACAACACAGCAGGCCACAAGCAAGCCAGGAGGTTCCTGGAATGCATCAATGAAAACTTCCTTCTCCAAGTGGCAGAAGGAAACGGGAGAGCTGTTTTCCCAGGATGTGGAGAAGGCTGAGGTGCTCAATGATGTTTTTTGTCTCGATCTTCACTGGAGTCACATAAGAAAAGGGCAGGGACTGGGAGAATGGAGAGCCACCCATGGTCAGTGAGGATCAGGTTTGGGAACACCTGAGAAACCTGAAGGTGAATAATTCCATGGGACCTGATGAAATAAATCTGCAGGTCCTGAAAACTTATGGGTGAGCTTGCAAAACCTCTATCCATCACATGTGAAAAGTCATGGTGGGCTGATGAAGTTCCCACTGATTGGAAAAGGGGAAACATAACCCTCATCTTTAAAAAGGGGGAGGGAAAAGAGGATCCGGGGAGCTATAGGCCAGCCAGTCTCACCTCTGTGCCTGGCACGATTGTGTAGCTGATCCTCCTAGAACTCATGCAAAGGCACATGGAGAATGAGCCAACATTGCTTCACCAAGGTCAGACTGTGCCTGACGAATATGGTGGCCTTCTACGATGGGGTCCTGATACAGGATGGGCAACTGACGTCATTTACCTGGACTTGTGCAAAGCCTTCGACGCCATCTGGCATGATATCCTCGTCTCTCTAGTGATCAACAGCTCAATGTCTGAGTGGAGATCAGTAACGAGTGGTGTTCCTTGGGGATCAGTGTTGGGACCTGTGCTG
>NW_010248238.1:24829-30080 GCF_000690775.1 Eurypyga helias | reverse complement strand
GGTGTATTTATGGTTTTTTGGTTTTGTTTTTCTCAGGTGTTTTTGTTCTGACTCAGATCATTAATGTGTTCCGGACAATTCCTCTCACTTTTAAGGACCAATTTATTATTGCTTATGGAGGCCTCCGAGGAGCTATTTGCTTTTCACTTGTATTTCTGCTTCCTCCTGCTGTGTTTCCAAGGAAGAAATTGTTCATCACTGCTGTTATTGTGGTGATATTCTTTACTGTTTTCATTCAGGTAATGCCCATCCTCTTCTGGAATTTTTCTTTTCAGACAGGTTGTAAATAAGCAGTGGGTAGAAAGACAGATGTCCTAACTTACTGGAAGGAACATTCTTGAAGGTACACTCTATGCTAATAGTTTAAAAACAATGTGCTTGCAGTCTGCAGAGAGGTAGCCAAAGTATGCCAGTTATTAAGTACTTATGCTAACATATAAGTAGTATTAAGCATGTAAGACCTAGTGAGGTTGGAGTAGAGATAAAAGATAATCTGGGTACAGCCCCAGCACTAATTCCTTCTTAGGATATTTGAAGTTGTGCATTTGCTCAGGAGTTTGGTGTTAGATGGTGCACAGTGAGAGGGGTTGGAAAACACCAAGGGGACTGGGAGGTGAACTGGAGTGTTTGAGTCTGGGTGTTAGGTACTGATGCTGCAAAGCAGCTGGATATCCATCCAAAAGCTCCAGATGTGGAGAAGAATGTGAAGAACTTGTCTCTGGTGTCAACCTGCCCATGGAGGCCTGGTCAGAGTGACCAAGTGAGCAGAGGGAGGTGGCCAAAACTGCAAAATTTAGAGGAGGTTAAGCCCCTCATATAAACATGTGGGGCAAATTATTATCCAGAACAGTGAGAAAGGTGTGAGATGCTACTACATGGAATTTAAGGTCTGTGGGAAAAATACATTTTTTTATCCTGCCTTTTACATGGAGAAAGGAGTCCTGGGAAGTAGCAAGTATCTGTACTTGGGAAATGGGAAAAGGTGGCTGAAGCAACTGGAAGTCTCTTCATTGACCTTAGCATGCAAGCTATAAAACTGATTTTGAAGGGCAGAATAATTTAAAATGTGGATGTAAATGAAATGAGTTTTGAAATGCAACATGGTCTACCAAAGGGAAACTTGGTATCATTCTTTGATAAGACAATTTATTTTCTAGAGTAATCTCATCTAATTGGACTATTGTAAAATCTTTGGCAGGGGATACGCAGGAGATTGTTAGCTTAACTACTTATTAAACTGAGTTTTAGATTGGCAGTAGGATGATTGTAAAGTGAATGAGAACGGAGCTGACAGTTTCTCCTATAAAGGGAAATAGAAACATATGGTCCTTTGGGTCAGAAAGGACCTCTGGGGTTCTGTAGTCCCACCCGGTGCTGAGAACAGGGCCATCTTCAAAGCTAGATCATTTTGCTCAGGGCCAGGTAAGGCTGAGTTCTGAATACCTCCATTCCTGGTTATTACTATTCCATTTCTGAATACCTCCAGGCTGATTCCCCAGCCTCTCTGAGCACCTGCTCTGGCATTTGACCACCCTGGTCAGATAATAGGCTGGTGAGAAGTTACTAATAGAGTTCCTCAAGGATGGTTTGTGGTGATGGTTTTGTTTACTACTCTCATTATTGACCATGGCACATGAATATAGGAGTTTTTTGTTGCTTATGTTTCATGATGACCGGGTTTGGAAGGTGTTCTCAGGGTGACAGCAAGATGGGGTATCATGTAGAAAGAAAAGAATAATTGAGGGCCAATATGATAGAAACAGAATTAAATTTAACAGTAATAAGTGCAAACATGTTCTTGCTAGTGCTTTCTTACTAGGTACTTCTTTTATGAAATAGGAATCTTTTGTCTGAAAAAAAAATGGAAAGGGAAAAAGACATAGGTGTGCTATTTGATAATGGGGTGCACTTTAAGAAACCAGTGCAGTGGGGATAGAAAAAGGGCAAATCTGATCTTCTGACATACTGATGCAGGTATTTCCCCAGAGAATAATGTCATGTTCTAAGGTGATCATGGGAGTGGTAAGCCTGTCATGTGAAAGGAGATCAGGTTGCCTTGGCCTTAGGAAAATGAAGGAGAAGAGGGAATATAATTATTGTTTATACCAGGGAGTGAACACCAGAGAAGGAGGAACACTGTTTAAACTAAAAAGACAAATGTTGGCACAAGAACAAAGTGGTACAAAGTGACCGTGATGCAATTAAGAAGCAGCTTTCTAATTATCAGAACAATGAGGTACAGGATGAGTGTTCCAGTATGAGCAATCGGGCAAAGAAACCCAACTACTTTTAAGATAAAGCTTGATTCCTTTACAAAAAGAAATCTGTGACCTTGTTGTCTGGGATAGTAGGGACTGATCTCAGCACCATGAGAGAGTCATTCCTCTCCCTTGTGCCAGTGCGCCTATACAAATAAACAAATTATGTCGATTCTTCCACAAATAATTGTTCAAATCCAGTATATCATTCTGGAGGAGCCAAACCCTTTTGTTTTTTCTCTGGGAATAGTCAAGCAAGGACACATATTTACAAAAAGTCTTAGTGTCACAGGTCTTGAATAGTAATTTTAGTGCTAATGTTGACACACCTTTGAGTAGCTGTTTTGGAAGTAATCACTGAATAAGAGGACTTTATACATTTGCTTTGGAATGACAAGGGACCTATTTATTAATTCAGAAAAAAAAGGGGCGGTGTTTCTAATACATAACAGAACTGAGAAAAAAGTTTAAAAATACTATGGATGGTGTAATGACGTATTCCTGACGGGTTTTATCAGGTTGTCCCCCTTGGACCTCTCAGCTCTAGAGAGCCCCTTCATTCCGTTAGAGTGAATTCACTATTATAATTATTGTATCAGGCTGGATTTTGGGGTTAGGAAGGTGAAGGGGTATCCAGAGCTAAAAACGTATCCACAGTCTTTTTCATTGCTCTGACAGAGATGGAAAAGACTGAAGAGCTTTGTTTTTTTCTTTATGTTTATGGAAAAAATCCCCCTAGAACTATTTTGATTTTTTTTTTTCTTTACAGGGAATAACAATTCGCCCGCTGGTGGAGTTTCTTGATGTCAAAAGGTCAAATAAAAAGCAGCCAGCTGTCAGTGAAGAAATTTATAACAGGGTATGTTGCAGCTTCAGTGTCACAGATGAAACCTTCATACAGATGAAATTCCTAGTGGCTTTCAGTAAGAGAAGGATTCAGCCTACAGTATTACAGAGAGACACATGCTCTTTTCAATTTCTTTTTGATAGCTGTTAGAAGCACAATAACTGTAAAGCTTGTATTTAACCTTTGGCAATTATCAAAATTAGCATTATTATGTATCATTATTTTGGAATCTTCACTTCCTTAATTGTTCTTCTCCTGAGGTAAATTAACTTTCCGTAGTTTGTTTCCCATATGAGACGTGTTATTTTAGAACTTGGCTACATTAGGAACGCATTGGCAATTTAATTACATTACATTGCATTTGAGTTATTCTAATTAAACAAATGCAAACTCCTCCTAAACACACTCTTAAATTTACTTAACTCTGACATCATGAGCCTCTTTATGGATTTGTATTTGGTATGTGTATGCCTCCAATTACTTCAGTTTATTGGCCGTGCATATTCTCGAATGTATTTCTTCTTGCAGCATACCTGTGGCAGGTGGTTTGAAATTCCACAAATGAGGGATAATAAAGGCCACATTCAGCAAATAAGTCAATTTAGGCATCTGAAAGTCTGTCCTTTTAGAGCTTTTCCTTTGGACATATCTACCAGGATTTCCCTTTGAATTTGAGAGATCCCCCTACTGTGGTACTTGGATTAAGAGCAAACAAGTTGCCTCTGGGGATAAAATGAGATGTTAAGTGAACTGTTTTACTCTTTCATAATTCATAATAGACTGAGGAAGAGTAGGTTTCTCATATTAGGTGATCAGGATGCTTTGAGGTGTGGCTAGAGCATATCCCCTAAAATAGGAGCTCAGGACCTGATGCCGGAGCGCTCTCAGCTCTTTTCTGTGCATCCCAAGGGGCCAGTGCTGGCGTGGGGAGCTGCTGCCCACTCAGTCTCTCTCCCCTGCAAAGTCATACCTGGTTCGCTGTCAGACCTGGGGAAGTCCCTGGGGAAATTCCAGCCATAGTCCTACGTGGTTAGGGAACTTAAAGAAAATGAAAATATGGGAAAAACTAGTTGCCTGCAGATTCAGGCAGGAGCTGAGCAAGACTGATGTTGTGGAAATTAGCAGCTAACTTTTGTACTTTTGGGGATGTGAGCTAAGGAAGCTCCAGGGAAACAAAACAATCTGGCTCGGAGTTTGGTTAGGCTGAATTTTGTTAAACTGGAGCATCAGCCGAAATTCAAACTAGACTTTTCTGTTTTGAAGTGCTAAAAATTAATAATATCTAAGGGGAAGCCAAGCGATGTCTGTCCGTTTCGGTAATGAACCATTGTTTCCTATTTAGTTCTTTGACCACGTGAAGACTGGAATTGAAGATGTGTGTGGACACTGGGGTCACAACTTTTGGAGAGATAAGTAAGAATGGCATTTAAACCTCTTTGTTATACAGGAGAGGCTGAACTGGCTCAGCAGCAGCAAAGGCTGTTGGGCATCATATTTCATTTTCGGCATTTTATTCTTGAAAGCGGATGGTTGTTTTTAGAACGTGTGGGTTACAAAGGAAAAGCAGAAAAACAATGTCTTTTTACTAAACCACAAGCAAGTGGAACAGAATCTCCAGCTGGGAAGAAAGGCAGCCCTCTGATCCCAGGGTAAAGGATTGTACCTTCTGAGGGTGCGTGTCATCTCCCTATTTCTGACTGTTTCAGAGCATTTCCTGTACGTCTGTGGAGCTTTCATCCCATCCGGCTTTCCTCCTGCAAATTGTATGCCTTGTGGTGTTAAGCAAGGGGTTCATTCCCCATCTGATGGGAAACGTACAAAGGCTTTGGGACTTTCTCTAGACACATCAAGGCAGTAGCTGGCATGAGGTGCATGAGAGATCCTAATGGCAGGCAGCTCCACAGTTCTGGATGGTATTATTTAAGACTTAGTGTCAGTTAAGAAGATTACCACTGGCAGTACCTGAATAATTCATGTTTTCAGTTTAGCTGCTGAATCATCATCATCATTGGTTCGGGTTTCACTCTCTTTTCTCAGAAGCACAGTCTTTTACACCCAGATCCTTTAGACCCAAAGTGTGGGCATTGCTCGCCCACCTTCTAGTCATCACTGCAACAAGAATCAAAGTGTTTTCTACAGAGAGGAA
>NW_010248238.1:18594-24798 GCF_000690775.1 Eurypyga helias | reverse complement strand
CAGGAATTTCTGAGAAGAGCCTTCTCCAAATGGCTTGAGGGCATGACAGTGAGGACACATTCCTGAAAGATGTGTGGCATGGGTAAAAGTTTTCTTTGCTCAGCCTGGTTCTCGTCCGGTCTGTGTGAGATCTTTAATTAACAGATTATGGAACAGAGGAGGGTCCCACCTCTTCATGACCTTCAGAAACATTTTTGACCCAAATTCAAGAATAACTTCAGAATGGCTGGAGGGCAAAATATTTTCTGACAAACAAAATCACCCCAGCTTTAATCAATATCTTTTCACTAAGCATCCAAGAGGGTTGCAGTTGCTTTAGTGGAAGAGATAATTTCCAGAGTTTTACAAGAGCAGGCTAAAATTTCAAAGAAAAAGCAGTTGATGCAAATTTAGACCTTATATTTGTTTTTACAGTAAATATTTAATGTTCTTTTTGTCACAATGAAAACGGAGAATTAAAAATAATATTGTCTGGTAACACAGAATACCTAAAAGTTAAAAGTTACTGCTGGGGAGACTGTCCATTAATGTGTTAACCAAAACACAGGTTAAGACTATCTATTTGAAGCAAGATGACCCTTTTTTCTGTTACTCAGCAGTAGATTGTTAATATGAACAGACACATTACCAGGGAATAAACTCCTTCACAATTGCATTAGCTGCAGTATGTTGGCTTGCCTTAACTATGCACAGTACTAATTAACCCCTTGGGTTGGTTTGCCTCATGTACAGGTTTAAGAAGTTTGACAATAAATACCTGCGAAGACTTCTAATCCGGGAGAACCAGCCCAAATCCAGCATTGTTTCTTTATACAAGAAGCTGGAAATCAAACATGCCATCGAGATGGCAGAGAGTGGAATGATAAGCAAGGTCCCATCGTCAGTGTCCCTCAGGTAAGCAAGCAGTGCCAGTGTGGCCGAGCGTTTCGCCTGGGCCACGTGATTTATTTCACAGCCCAGTCTGTAGGTAGGATAATCACTTTGACTTAGGACACTTTGTGTCCAAATGTCACCTGAGCAGTAAGCGGATATGAAACAAAAGCATTTGGCTCGTGGCTGACACACGAAGTGCTCGGTGAGCTGTGCTCATCCGGAGCATGTGGTTTTACAAGGGCAGCTGCTCGTGGGAACATTGATTTGCCATTTAAAACGGAGCTGGATTTGAACCAGTGACTGAACATCTGCTGTGAATAGCTGTGGAGGAAGCTTGAGGTGCATTGGGAAAAGTACCTTAATCGAATTTCCGATTTAATATAATTTATATCAAATTTTGGATATTGAGTTTTGAGCCTTACCGCTGACTCAAATGGGATCAAGAATTTATTCCTACATGTTGTGTTTCACCTGTTCCTCAGTTGTTTTGAAATGTGGTTTCCAACAACGGAAATAGTTCAAATGTAATTCCCAGTCATAAAAGTAAAAACATTCTTCTTCTCTCTCTCTTTCCTCTCTTTTTTTAATCTTGCCACAGTGAATATCATGAAGGGAAAATAAAGCCACTTTCTCCCACTGAAATGGAAAACATGCGGGAAATATTAACAAAGAATCTCTACCAAATACGACATCGAGTAAGGATGAAGCCTTGGATACTTAAATATCCCACTACTTTTTGAATATATTGATTACCTTCCCAACATATCTTTGGGCTAGTACATCTGCTGTACCATGGCATAATAATTAATTTTGTTATTTACTTCTGTTGCTATGAATCCATGTCCTGTCATACGCACAGCAACATATTCATACTCCTTTATGTAAATAGCTTACTTGATCTTATACTATTGATAAAGCTTAATGTTTTTGTCATATTGCCTGCAATATATTTACATTATTTAAAAAGGATCATAGGTGCAAATTCAACCCAACACTGTCCACTTATATCCGTATTTTGGTCACTTTGTGATATGGGATTAGATTTCCCATTTGCCTCCAGCTGTGAAGTTGTTTGTATTAAGAGCAGAGGTGATGAGCTGGAAAAATAGTGAAATAAAAGCAAAAGGACATTTCACATTTACCCTCCTGTGGCTAAGTAGTTTGAATGCCTGAGCCCTTGGAAAACATTCAAAAGTGGAGCAAGCTTCAGCTTGCTGGAGGTAAAAATTACTTCCCCCTAGGTGACTCATCGCTTTCAAATGTGCATCTTCTATTGACATATTGACTGAGCTAGTACAGTGTGGGGGTAAACACTGTATTAAGCCAGCTTTTTCCAATTTCTCTTTCATTATGAATATTGCAGGTTAAAAAAAAAACCCAGACCAAACAGGTGCTTGTGAAGCAGATGACTAAAAGACTACTGGCATAATTAGTGTTCTTATTCTTAATCATCTGCAATATGATTTTGTTCACAAGGATTTGTGATGCTTATTAAAACATGAAAGCAAAAAAGCCTGTTTTGCACAGTGCATATAGTTCAACACATTTGACATTATTCTTTTCAGAACATGACCACTGCTTTTATATTTCAGACAATGTCATATAACCGACACAGCCTGGCTGCAGATGCAAATGAAAAGCAGGCCAAAGAAATTCTGATCCGTCGCCGGCACAGCCTTCGGGAGAGCCTGAGGAAAACGAACAGCCTGTCGAGAGAAAGACCGGTACTTGCGTTTTGGTTGTTTTATAGAAAGAAGTTCTTTGTAGCTAAATACCATGCAGAAAAAGGTCTCCTGAAACACAGAAAAAATAAATCCTGAATTTGGAAGACAGTAGCACATACAATGTCACACTTAAATGTTGCATTGCACGCACATGGGCCCCTTAATTCGTCTTGACCCCTTCAGCAAAGTTTCCATCTTGTAGCATGTGATATGGGAGTGGGATCTGCTGTCATAATTTTACTCAGAGGAGCTGAACAGGCCCTGTACACAGTGTACTTCTAAGGGATGATCTGTATTCTCTATCAGTATTTTGATGAAGTGTGGATGATTGAGGTTGAAAATGACTTTGACATGGACAAAGTACTTACAGTATGCTACAAAATATGGGAAAGAGAACTTTTAATGGAGCCTGCCAGAGTGAGCTCCTCATTTGAAAAATGTTTTGGGCTCTTTAGTATTCATAAAACATAGTCAGGACTTCAGGTTTTGACACGGAATAGGAAAACCCCCTCTGCCTACAAGAAATGATAATATTTTTCTCTCTGAGGCAATCCTGCAACACCTTCACTGTAAACTTCAGAGCATATTTGAATGGAGCACACTGACTCAGCAGGGAAGCTGATCCCCCAAATCATCTTCCCATTTTAGGTACCAGGGAAATTAACCATCCTATAAATATGCATTTTCATGTTGGTGAAAACTGATACAGCTGTCCTTTAGGAGCTGAGGCTGGCACGATGTCTCTGATAAGTGCTGTATCTCATTTGTGATCATTACCAGGGCTGCTGTGGTGTTAATTGTGACAATACGTCTGTCCCTGAATGATTCTTTCCCTCTCAACAGTTACATATTTTGTCTTTGTCATAAAAATAAAGGATTTACTAGGGAGAATAATGAAGAGAGTCTGCAGGGTTGAGACATTTTTGGGGTAGGGAGAATAAACAGGGTGTCCGACAGCTTTTTAAGATGCACAGGCTGTAATTTTAAAGGTAATTATCCTTGGATAAATCCGCTGCAGAGGGAAGCATAGTGGTCCTGAACAGCACAACAGTATCCAAAGAGGAAAAATCTCTCATGGATAATAAATTTCCTTTCAGGTTCCCTTTGAGCGTGCAAGAATGTTACAAAAAGAGGATAGCTGGTAGACTGCAAGGGTTGTAAAAGAATTTTGTAACAAATGTAAGAAAGGATGTCCCTGAAAGACTTTTGAATTTAAAAAAGAAAAGCAACCTGTCCTGGAAAGTACCTCTCATGTTCCAGGAAGCATGAAGTGTGCTCTGCGCCAGGGCCTTTAGAGCTTAGTCTTGAGAAAACAAGGTTTTTATGCACTGAACTGGTAAATGATCACGCTGGTGCCTAACTTCTCCATCAAGTCCAGTGTGACTAGTCAACTGTATAAAGTCATTTATATGTATAAAGCACTTGCAGGATCAGAATACAGATTAGTTCTTGTGCCCGAGCTTCAGTCCCAGACTCATTTTTGCAGCTGACTAATAAAATGTTTCACTCGGGAGCTGCATGAAGTGATGCCATGCTTGCAGCGTTTGCCTTCCTTAGGAAAACCTGTATGGGTAAGGTGGAGGTGAGAGAGCATACATTTATTAACTTTGATCTCAGAGGGCATATCGCTGGGCTTTCCGTTGGTTAAGCTGCTTGAGATTACATAGTCTTTACCTTAGCGCAGACCTCAACCAGCAATCGGCGTTAACTTGAGTGTGTAGTAAAAGGTCACATATTAGCTAATCCCAAACTACTCTCCAGCCCTTCAGCTACATAAACCCGCTCAAGCCTCAGTCGTGTATCTTAACCTACATTATGCAGGTACTTCAGTCTTCAGCAATTTAACATTTCTTATATTTCTTTACACGCAGGCTGCTGCAAATACGAAAAGATTCCTTTCACTTCCTAAAAACACTAAACTCCCAGAGAAACTACGAGTGAGAAATAAAACATCTTCCAGAGGTAATGAGAAATTTTCTGTTGTCTCTTACTGTGCTTCAGTCATTTTGCCTACACAGAAGTAAAGCTTTTCCAGGGATGATGTAGAGAAAACAGCATATTAATTTTCAAATAAATATTAAATGTTTTATGTGCACATGCTTTCCTTCTAGAGTTAATGCCTTCATAGAGTATTTCTAGGTGTTGGAAATCTAGCAGGGGTCTTAGAGCATTAGAAGCAATGGGTCCTGAAGCAGGTATTTGAGTGCAGAGAAATGCCCCTGCAAGCAGGGTCTTGTGGGGCTTTTTCAGTTCAAATGCAGTAGTGGTGGTGTCCTCCCAGCACATCTCCTCGTGTGAGCAAGCAGCAGCCTGAAACAATTCTGCGCCGTGAACACTGCCATGGCTCGTTCTCCTTGTCTTTGTTCCATAATGTCCAGATTTCCCTCTTGGGTTATGAGCCTGTTTGTTTTCTTTTCACACTGGGGTCAGGTTAGAGGACACTGCTCTGAGAAACAAACCAGAGAGGAGAATGAGGACATGAGGCCTGCTTTATAGTTCTCAAAATGCTGTGGTTTACAACCAAAATGTCAATTATTTTTTTTCTGCCTAAACTCACAAATGTTTTATATTGGAGTTCTTGAATTCTAAGAGAAAAATAAAAAATCTGGAGTAAGAAAACCGTTTACTGTGAAAACTTTGCCCAATCCTATATATTACTTTTGATTATTACTGGTTGCATTAGCATGTTTATACTGCGCTCAGGACCATTTCCTTGCGTGACAAGCAACCATCAAGATTTCTTGCTGGGAGGATTAAGGTTCTGCGCAGTCAGTAAAATATCCTGGTACCCACCCCAAGTAGTTTTCTGCTCTTCCAAATTAATTTAGCAATAGACATTGGTTTTGCCTGTTAATAAATACATCTTAGCTGTCCTGAGTGTAGGCTGCCTTTTATTCTGTAGTTATGACTGCAGAGGTCACCTACTGTCACCTAGAACTAAAGAGGAAATGTGCCTCCAGATTATTTAATTGTCAAAAAAAATATTATTTGACATACGTAGGGGGGGGGAAAAAGCCTGGAAACACAGTCTGATGAAGACCTTCCTTGATACATAATTATCTGGGTGAATGGACAATTATGTGGCAATGTATTTCGTTGACTTCTTCATCACCTTGTAAAAAGAAATAACATCTAGGCTACTAATGGTAGTTGTTCTTATGACAGTTGTACAATACACAATTCTTTGCTTTGATGTATTTAAAACATATCTGACTTAAGTCTAAAAACAAATCTGAGGCAGTCATAAATGATTTTGACACAGTGGCACACAACATCCTTGTCCCTAAATTGGAGACACGTGGATGTCATGGTTGATAAGAAGTTCAACATGGCCCATCAGTGTGCGCTGGCAGCCCAGAAAGCCAACCGTATCCTGGGCTGTATCCCGAGAAGTGTGGCCAGCAGATCGAGAGAGGGGATTCTGCCCCTCTGCTCTGCTCTCATGAGATCCCACCTGGAGTGCTGTGTCCAGCTGTGGAGCCCTCAACATCAGAGGGCCATGGACTTGTTGGAGCGAGTCCAGATGAAGATCAGAGGGCTGGAGCACCTCTGCTATGGGGACAGGCTGAGAGAGTTGGGGTTGTTCAGGCTGGGGAAGAGAAAGCTC
>NW_010248238.1:0-18309 GCF_000690775.1 Eurypyga helias | reverse complement strand
ACTAGATGGTCTTTAAGGTCCATTCCAACCCAAACCATCCTGTGATTCTATGAATGTTAAAATGATTATCAAAGTGACTGAAGTGTGCAAGTTCTGACAAAGATGTTTATTTAAAAGCAGTCTGCTGGGGAGAATATATATACATGTACGTATCCGGAAAGTTGCCGGCTTGGTTTACCTGAGAGTGATCATTTAAGAGCATTCCCTGAATGATGATGCCAGCGGTTACTTGACCATTTTCTACTCTGCTGTCAGGGGGTGAAGGAGTCTGCAGCGCTTGCAACTTGTGTCATTCGCACTGTGGTTTTTCTCTGGTATCTTACATTCAGGTGTAATAAGGGCAGGATGTTTCCTTCCATGTGCACATGGACCATGGGAGATCCTTTGCACGGTGGAGTACTGACGCTCTTTTTCCCAGGTCAAGTTTCTAGAGCCCCTCTACATGTTGTGCTCTGGAAATGCCTCAGATTAGATTTCATGGGATGCGAGGGTGAGAAATCTTGTTTTTCTGTCCTGCTTGGACATAAGTGGGGACTTGACCTCAGGTAGATCAAACAGACAGTTTTTTTCCATGTCCAGAGCCAGAACTGGGAAAATGTCAAATCAAACAGGCGGGCCACTTGACGAATATGGAATAGCTGAGCGAGGCCTTTCTAAAAATTACAGTTTTGAGGGGAGAGAGGTCAAATCTATCCTCTGTCCTGGCAGAGAGGTAAGTGTCTATTACTGGGTTTAATAAGAAAGCATGGAATTTAGGAAAGGTGGGGAAACTTTCTTCGATGGCTGCTAGTACTCAATGTGCTGTTAGTTGAATATCCCTGAAACGGTATTATTCTCCACCTAAAATTTTAATTTTGCTTTCAATTAACAGTGGGTGACAGCAGTGACTCTGAGATGGATGCCGCTACCACAGTGCTCAATCTAAGACCCAGAGCAGGGAAGATCTTGAGAGACCAGAGGCTGAGACAGCAGAGGCCGCCGCCAGAGTTTAGGGTGGAGTGGAAGAACGAAGTTGACGGGAGCCAGGACAGACGAGGAGAACAGCAGGAGCCAAGCACCTTGCCTCAGCCATCCACTGGCTTCAGGCAGCCACTGCTGACGAGACCAAGATTTGGCACTTTGAGCCGGGAAGATTTGACTGCAGACCATGGGTCAGCCAGACCTATGCCACCGCCACGGCTAGTTAGGCAGGCGTCGCAGGGGGAAAGGCAGAGAACCAAGCCTGAGAACCAGCCGTACTGAACACAGCAAAAAGAGAACTCCTAGTGATAAACAGTATCGGATTGGGATTTTAAACTATCTGATCAGACTATGGGATCCATTAAAAAAAAAAAAGCCCGAAGCCTCAATATGGATCTAACCACTTCCATTTGGGTAAAGTCAATGCCACTAAGTAAGTGAAAAAAATACTGCAGCAATTGCAAAGCTGAAGACATTAAAAAAAAATCTCTTTTATAAGTAACTTATAGGAATGCTTTAATTATATTATTTCCACTATTAAAATAGGATGGAAATGTGCCTTATCACATCATCTTCTGTGGAACCAAGTCAGGCAGGTTCAATACCCAGTTATCTATTGAAAATCATTGTTGAAAGTCTGGTGATGAATGGGTTCTTAAAAAAATTTTGTAGCATTTCAGATTTTATTTATAATCAAATAATACTTGTTTTAACCAGAGCTTTAATATGAGTAATGCTGAAAACTGCACAATGCACCTATCATACAGACTTTGTAAGAAGAATGAATATATTCCTGAAGCCCAGTTTGTTCGAAGAGCTGTGATACAGAAAAAGAGGAAGGAGAGGAGGAAGAAGCTGAAGGAGCAGAATTACAAATACAAATATAGAAGGGAGTTGCAACAGAGACAAAAGACCTGAATAGCTTGAATTCTTTCTGAATTTTTGGCAATATGTTACCTTTGAATGGTACTGAGGATCACCAAAGGAAATCTGAATTACCGTGACTTTTCACTAACGTTGAGAAGAGCTGAGAGCACCTAGCAGGACACCAGAAGCCCTAAAAAGAGAAAACTTCAAGTAGATAAATAATGTTCTTGTTCAGAATTGCTTTTTTGCACCTTAGTTTCTTGGTTGCAGTGCAAATGCAACAGTAGAGTAGTTGCAGAGGGCTGCACGTAGACAAAGCAAGCAGTCTCCTGTCTGAGTCAGGGACCACTGAGACCCAAGAATGCTCATTCACTCACGCTTGTGACCCTGGTCAACTTGTTTTACTTTTTGTTTCCTCATCTGTAAAAGGGGAAAGATAATCTTTTCTTTGTCTGAGCTATGCACTCTGAGGAACAAAAATGTTCCGTCTCATTTTTTTGTCCAGGGAAGTAGCACAGCGGGGCCCTGGAATTGGTTAAAGTCACTGTGCACCTTAATAACATCCGTAAGAAACATGGACTTCTTCATCCGAGTGTAAATGGCTGCCATTTGAGTGCATATGGGAAGGGAGGGTGAAAATAAATGATACTTAACTGTAGCTCTCAGGAATTTCCACTTTCTGTCCCACTTAATCTGTCTTAAGTTTTGAGCTTGCGTTAGCACACACACACATTTCAGCACAACGCAGAAATCACTGTCATTCTACTTGTTACAAGATTGATAACTTTCATTGAAGAATGTACACTGTGAAATCAGAACTTTTCTTTTTCATGCACATTTCTAAATCTGTGGGCAATAAGATTAATATTTTTTTTAATTTAAGCTTGTTTTGAAAGAACTATTAAAAATCAGAATTTCCTTTTAAAATCACAGGGTAGATTTCTTTCCAAGGTTCGTGAGCGGGGTTGGTAAATGGGGATTTAAGACTTTCCTTCTTCTAACAGCTTTTCAGTAACATTTATTTCACGTATGTATTTGAAATGGCAAACCTTCCTAAACTGTTTTATTGGCACAGGTCTTTTAGTCTTTTTCCTCTGTTCCAGCTGTGGAAGCTTCTGCTGTGTGTCACATGCAAAGTCTAAGCTGCAGAGGGAAGGCTATGCAGACCCTAGAAATCGCAGTCAGATGTTCGTGGCTGTTCTCAACAAATGATTTTTGCAGAAGGCAATACTTAACTGTCCTTTAATGATCATCTCCCGTTTGGAAATAAAACTGGGTTCAAACAAAGCCACGAAGCTTTAAAAAGAAATTTGAATTTGTCTTTCAACAGGAAAATATGTTCCATCAGTGAAATTATCAATGAGTGCTCTGTCACTGCATTACTGGGATCATGTCTGGATAAGAAAGAAGCCTGGAGTTTGGATTTCAGTTTCGAAACCACGTCCTCCTTGCAGATTAGATTAGGTGATTTATATCAGGTCTGTCTGAAATCTGACCAAATAAATAAATGTGAAATGTTACACATTTGACATTTAGTTTACTCTCTGTGGAGCTTTCTCATTCATGTCCTGATAATGACCAAGCAATTGGCTTGTATCTGGGGAAAGCTGCCTCTTTTTTTCCAAATTGTCATTTTTTTATGGCACAATTTTAAATAGTGAATGTGGGTTTCAGGCACCTCACTGCATTGCTGGTTGGCCATTAGAACAGTGCATCCTCAGGTCACTGGTACTGGAAGTGGGTGCCCCATGGTACAAGCACATCCAACTGGAGGTTGTTTTAATGAAATACGGTCGGAAGCTCCTGGTGCTTCAGAGCCTGCTAGCTCGTTGTTACCTTTCCAAAGCACTCTGAGACCCAGAGCACACAAGCATCAAGGCAGATCTCCAGCGTGGTTACACTGTTAAGCAGTAGCACGAATCTCTGGGGACTCACGAGTGCTCTCTCCCTTCCTCACTCCTGCTCCTCCCATCCCTTTCAGGCTCTTCTCCACTGCTGCTGATCAGACTGTGGTCACGGCTGGGAGCTGCTTTCCTGGGTGTTCTCCTTTTCAGCAGCAATGACAGCAGCAGGTGTGTGTCCCAGCACGGCCCTTCTCATTCAGCTCTTCCTCTGCTTTGGGTCAGAGGTTTGCCTTTTCCTATCCTGTTTTATTTTTTTAATTTTCTTGAAAAGCAAAAAGTAGTTCAACAGCACTTCCTGATCTTTCTAAAAAGCCCATCTAACTGCAGCTTGCAGAGGATTTGCCTTCATGTTGCATCAAAGAGTTCGCAGGAGAGGGATTTGCCTTATAAATCTGTCCTCGAGCACCATCTGATGGGGAAAGTCATGTAGTGGCTGGGCACATGTTTCACTTTTTCTGGAAACCACATCTTCAGCAGTGACTGGGAAACTCGCCAAATCCACAGATTTTTTGTTCCCAGATGGATTCCCCAGTATACTCTGTAGTATTTTACTGACTTGTGAGGAAGCGCAATGCCCATTTGTCCAGTTTTGGTGACAGTAGGAGAATATAAGCCTGTGCATGCTGAATGAAGATTTGCCGAGAATTTCTTTCCCCCTTCAGCTGCTGAGGGGCCTATAAACTGAAAGTGAATAGGACAAGAAAGTAGGTAGAGCAAGGGCTAGGTAGCAGACAGACACCCATTATCTAAGCAGATATTTGAAAGAGAAAACGAGAATAATTTGCCCTAAGAGACAAAATTTTAAGGGCTCTCCTGCTTGGTACTGAAGTACAATGCAAGCTCCACCGAAACCAAAGGTGTTCAACAAAAGAAAATCACGCCACATAACAATTTAGAAACTTGAGAAGATCCTCTTCCACTGAAGCCACAGAGAAATCATGGGCAGAAACAAAGTTTAAAATTTGACCAAAATAACAGGCACACTGTTAGGAAGAGTTATCCTGGGGTCTCTGGGAGCAAACACCCTGCTCCATCACCTTTTTCAAGAGATGCCAAGTCCACCAATTGCAGACACCAGCAACGTTTTAAGGCTGATGCTGCAAGAAATGCTTCAGCTGGTCACCGTTTCCAAAAATGGTCTCAGTTCTGCCGACACCCCCAGCTCCTCAAGTAAAGGTGAAGGATTTTGAAACTGGCTGGAGGAATGCTTCTTGTATCACGAGAGCTCTGATCCTATAAAAATACGCTTGTGAATATGCTTAAAACATAGCATCAGCAACACACAGCCCCTGCCAGGCCAACAGCAGATTGGAGCCTCAGGCCAGGAAACAGGATGGAGGGGGTGGTGTGTCCAAGCAGGAGAAGCAGGAACTGCTTTAGGATGCAGCAGAGAGAGACAGAACTATCTGATTCAGGTGCTATTTAAATCCGGGATAGAGGAGAGGACTAACAGTCCTTTTTTTAATCCCTCATTTTAGCAGATCATGCTACAACTTGCATTTCCTAGGTGAACCTGCAGCTGTGCTTGACACAATCAAAGAGTTTCATCTCCCTCGGCTTATTTATGAGATGGCCAGCTAAATGGGGAGCCACTTAAATAGGAAAAAAAATGCACAGCAGCTTAATTCTCCTCTGAATGCGTGAAGAAACCTTAGCATTTGGGAGTTAACCAAAGCTGGGGCTGAAAATTGTCCCTCTTGGATACCCTGCTGAGAATCTTAGCCATCAGAGGAATTGTTCGTGCAGGTAGTAGACAGATCTTGTAATAGAATCACAGAATGGTTTGGGTTGGAAGGGACCTTAAAGACCATCTAGTTCCAACCTCCCATCCATGGGCAGGGACACCTTCCACTAGACCAGACGGTGGGAGATTGGGTTAGCACCGTTCCTGTCCGCACAGCACTGACGTGCTTTGGAAGCCTTTTTATCCTGGGAGATTGGACCGAATATGAAAGACTGTGACTGCAGGATGGAAAGTAATAGTTACACCAGCTGCCGTGGTGAGTCTCGCTGGATCGTGAACTGAAACGTGCTCAGGCTTATGCTCAGGATTTGTGACTTACAGCAGCACCCTAATTGCCACAGGTTTCGTTTCAGAAAGTAATTTTTTGCCACAAAGAGGAAAAAGCATTTTAAATACTCCGGTTTACTTCATTTACTTTTCATATCCAAGACCTGCTATTTATTACAAATCTGACAGAATGGAAGAGCAGTTCCTATCACGTAGCACATCTCAAAAACGGGTCTTTGATGCTAATTTACGATTAAAAATAACTAGAAATTTGGCTTCATTTCTCCTTGTAAGTTAACACAAGTTTCTCAAGACTTCCCCTTAAAACAAGCTCTACAAAATTTTTCCTATTTATGACAAAGAAGTTTCAGTTCCACTCATAATCGTTGGAGTCTCAAAGGTTCTACGAGATTCACGATCAGCTCTTTGGGAATGAGCCTTCCACACGATAGCAGTGACAGCACAGTCGGGTCTTGGGTTTTCAAATCCCAAAGTACCAGGCTATAAAACATCCCTCACCCAGGCATATTCCACGGCACCCAAAACCAAAGCGGGGGCTGGCAGCACTTGAACATAGCCAATTGCTCCCATCAGCTAGAATGCGATGGCATGACAGCGTGCCTGCAGTAACGAGAAGCCCGTTAGTAAGCAACGCTTGTCCTGTGTTGTTGCTGCATTATCTGCTCAGTAATCAACCTGTTCTGAGAAAAGTGAGAATGGCCCGGCCTCTGTGGTGGTGCTGCGGTAAGTAAATTGGGGGAAAAGAGGACAAGAAACGGAAACCTGCAGAACTGGTATTTTTATAAAGGATCTCTTCAAATGCATGCAGCATACACCAACACGGGGTGAATCTCACACTGGCTTCATCGTTTGAAAGCAACAAAATCCGTACATACCGGTTTTACAGGGACAAATTACGACATTGTATATGCAGCCTCTTCAACATCAGCTGATCGTAAAGGCCAGAAGTCACTGTTAAAAAGTGAAAATTTCAAAAGGTAAAAGAGCAATAAAACCCAACCTAGCCTACAAGCCCAAGAAAGCCACCCCAAAACTAAAGTAATTGCAAGCAAGAGAAAAATCTTAACTTGCAGTGATTTGCAGGTAGAAACGTTTATTTTCTTTAGTCCATATCCAGATCTCTGTTTTGTTAGTCCTCGGATACTGCAATTGGATTCAAGAAACTGCTGAGTAATTCAGTAAAGCCCACTAGACTGTAGCCAAAAATAGCTGCAACTGCTCCTCCCTCAGCTCAAAATGGGGGAGTCACACCTCCTCATCCCCAGGGATGTCATTTACTCATCACTCTCCAAACCTGCACAGTTACAGCAACTAAGAGGCAGCACAGGGGATCCAACCATGGTCTCCAGGCACTAGGAGCAGTAGCTGTGAGCACTCCATCGCAAAACTGGTGAGTTCTCTGCTTTCGTTTATTTCTTCTTTTTCATTTACTGTCAAGCCACTTCTTGGCTGAACCCTTGGCTCCTGTGCCTTCTATGTGAAAAGCAAGCAGACCCAAAGGAACAGCTGGGAGAAAAAGAAAACATCTGCACTTCATGTTGACTTGAACAGCTCTATTTTGTACCATAGTTTCAGCAGAGGAAGAGGGGAAAGCACACAGCAACAAAATGACAGACCCGGAATGTCACTTCCTTTTATTTCTATTCCTCAAAAAAAAAAAAAAACAACCAACAAACCACTAGGGCAATTTTCCTGTAAATGAGGCTTTACAAAGAAGAAATGTTTCTGCAGCACTTCAGAAAACATTCTGGCCTACAAGTAAAAACTTTTCTTCTGTGACATCTGTTGGAACAACCTTCCACAGATTTCTCAATCTCATCATCTAATTTCATTTTTATTTAGCATATATGAAGAACTGTTTTTCAAAATAAACTAAAAATATTTGCTGGTTGGGGAAAGCATATTTTTCACTCACAAAATCAGTGAAGTTTTGAGGGTTTTATAAGAAAAAAGCAGCATTCAGGTAGCTGTATATGTTATTATAAACTGAGTGTTATGGTGTTTACAGAATTCACCTTTAATCGATGCAACAACTTTGAAGGGTAAATGTTATCTGTTACCTTATATAACCAACAAGTACAGTAAAAACTACTAAATCTTTAATATTTATTAATTTTTTTGATGTTTTTTTCTTACCTTCATCCCTTGCTATAGTTCCAAAACAGAAGTCCCTGATTTACAGAAGGGTGGGAATAGATAGTAAAAAAAAAAAAAAAAAAGTAAAAAGAAAGAAAATAAGAAATTTAGGTGAAAATGTTTGGGGGCATTTACCAAGCAAGACAAGAAGAGGTAAGACACTTGAAAATGCCTCAATGCTCCTAGGGAGAAATGGGATGCACATCATTACAATAAGGAGCTCTGAGGATATGTACTGAAATCATAGCAGCAATGAGACACACTCGTTATGTCAATACATAAAATTAAAACAACTCAGAATTCTATACATATTCCCATAGTGCTGCCATTGGAATCACTGAGGTTTCTGCAAGAATTTAAATGATAGCAGGCACTGGAAAAGGCAAAAGAAGGGGAAAAAAAAAAAAAAGGCAAAATACCACCTATGAATCAACACAATTTACACAGATGCGTTCAAGGAGGTAACTATATCGTTTGTAACAAAAAACCCCCCAGGAATGACACATAGTTGCCTTTGTACTTTCATCAAGTAATACTAGGAAAAGCATATGGAACGTTGTCCCTGCAAAATACATTTTTCCTATGTTTCAAGTGAAATGCCAACAGTGGTGACTGGCATGTAATCCGAGCATGAACATGAAGTAGCTCAGGACTGTGCTACGACTCTCAGTACTGCCCGGAGAGTAACCTCTCATGGGTTAAACACTGCAGACAGATGAAGACTAAAATGACAACAAATAAACAGCTTTTCTCTTGTCACTGAAATGTCACTTATGCCTCCAGAAGTGAGAGGGAGTGCATTAATCAAGATCCATGAACTACGGCTAGTTGCTCCAGAGCAACTTTAACAGTCATTCAAAAGAATTAAGAAGCAAATTTATTCTTAAAATGAGGGTAGAAAAATTGCACAGGAAATATTAACAAATAATTTATGACAAAGTTGCTCAGTAAAAGTTATTACTTAACAGAAACCAGCAGTTCAAGTTCAATAAAGCTTACATTCAGTCTCCGTTTCAGTCTGAATGGCCCCATATTATTCTAAAATTATCCTTTATAGGCCTTCTAATAGGTCAAGTTAGCATATCCCCAATGCTGTAACCTGGGAAAGGACCAGGAATCGGCAGGGGTTGGATGGCTACCCCAAGGTGCTTAATTATGTTGCGCAGCAAGTTTTGTAGACAAAGTGTGCTTAGCAAAATCACATCAGCAGACACCCTGTTAATTAAGCTACTGTCACAGCAGACAAATGGCAGCAGACCACAGCATAAGAAATTAAGGCTAATGAGCTATACGGGAAATTTTCCTTCTGATTAAATAACAAAAGTTCACCTCTGGTTAAATAAGAAGAATTGATTTCTGTCTTTTAACAATCTGTCAAACACTGTTTCAAACACGAGCTATAAGCAGGATGTATTTCACGTTATTCTTCTTTCCTTCCAAAAACGTTAAAAAATCCATTAAAAAATCCCAGCCAGTACAATACAGCAACACCTGCCCCTCTCACAAGCATTCCAGTGGTATCAGTTAGAGTAACATTTGGCTAGAGTGAACGTCCCTGCAGCAGAAACATTTATATGTACTTGCCTCCACATGAACATAACATGCCCTCTTAAAAGATCCTGTTACTACTGTACAAGTCAGGCAGGTGTCAGCATCACCCCAGGTCGATTCACTTTGCCCCTCCTGTAAGAGACATCTGCGCAATCCAAATTGACAGCTAATGCTTTTTTAACTTAACGTTTCCGTGGCTGCAGTATTTTTGTTTGTTGGCGTTCATGATCAGAATAGCTACTAAAGCTAGTCCAACCCCTAAGCTTGGAGGGCCACAAGGACTGAACTCCTGAGCAATTCCAGAAAGAAGCGGGGCAACGATACGTCCCACTGATGTCACAGACTGTCCAACACCCAGCAGGGTACCGCTGGCCTCATTCCCACCAATGGTCAATTCAAGGTCAATGATACAAGTACGACCTATAGTAGTTGAAAAGGCTAAGAACGTGGAAGACAAAATGACCATCCATATGCTCGGCGCTGACGCAAACAGGAAAATCAACACACAGGTCAGAGTGCTGGAGTGCAACAAGATTCTGTAAGTGTTGTGCTGATAGAGTCTTGTTATTGGTCCGAGCAGACAACCAGCCAGGACTCCAAGCGCGCTGCTATAGCTCATCAGGTATCCAGCGAACAGAGGTTTCACCCCGAATCTCTCCTCCAAGGCCAGACTAAAATTACTGTAGTACAGCAGTATAGCAACAGACATCAGCAACCGCACTAAAAATATATCCCACAGGTCAGAGCACGCAATTCCTTTAATCCTCTTCAGCACTGTTGCAACTTGGCTCCACGAAGACTGGAAAAGACTACCGCTTGCCATGGCTCCGTTAGCTGCCGAGTTCAGACGTGGGACACAATTTGCTTTTGCTGAGAAACTGTCTGTTCCTTTCTTGCCTTGCTGATGTTCCCTATTGCCGGTGGTTTCTTCACTCCAAGGTAACATCCAGACAAGACCTATACAGATCAAGAAATTAGTTGATTGCTTTCAATTAACTTTATGTGGAAGACATTAGTCTGACTGTAACAGTTTACTTAATGTAAAGATCAAAATTCAAAAAAGGACTTTTTGAACCATCTTTTCACTTAAAAAATGTACAAAGATTAAGTCTAGTGTTATTCACAGTATCAGTTCAGTTTTAAATATGCTGAAAGCACGGAAGGAAAACACTGAGGTGACAACAGTCACAACATATAAGCAAATCTAAAGGCTAAAGCCAAAATTTCTAGCCTTCATCTTAGGGCACATGTAAATTTCCCATGCCTGTGTATGAATGCTAAAGGGGTATGTGTATATATATTTTACAAAGTAGAAGCATCTGGAGGTTAACTGTTTCAAAATTCCTGCCCTTCCACACTGGTTCAAATTGAAAGGGTAGCATCAGTGTACAGGACACGTATGCCACAGAACAGACCACGTATGTATGATGAACAGACCATGAATTCAAGGTACTACAAACGGCATAAAGACACAGAAGTGAGGAACGAAGGGACTTGAGATGTAACATATGACACACCACTTACCAGCATTCAGAAGGAAGATAGAGGCACAGATGAAAGACGTTTGATAAAAGCCATCTTCCAACTCTGTAAGGTAGCCACCAACGACAGGCCCCAGAATGAAGCCCACACTAGAGGCTGCGTTGAAGCGCCCCATCACTAAAGGGCGGTCTCTCTCAGAAACCAAGTCAGAAAGCAGGGCTTTAGAGATGGAGAGCGTGTGTTTGAAAATACCTGCAACATAACATGAAGAAAATAATAAACAGGCATTGCTCGGTCCGTAAGATTTAAGATGACAGAAGCTATCTGAAATATCCATGTTCAAAATCTATTTTTAAGATTCCATAAACCACAAATTCTTCAGTGCTGGGAGTCATGCAGCATGCTGGGCCATGACCATGTCTTGGCTGTTCAAAGACTTGGACTTAGGAATCAAAATTGTTCCCCCATCTGTGGAGGAGTGCTCCCGCAGTACTGCTGAGAAAAGAAGTAACTTATCTGAGCACTGGAGCACACCAGGAATAAAACAGTTCCTAAAACGGGAAACTTCAGGAATGGCTTGTCTGTTTACGAGCACAGCTCTGTACCAACTTTGCCGAGTATGGAGATTTCCAGGACTGTAACATACCAAATTCATATGGGAGACTGGCGGGTGGCAGAAGAAGAGCACAGAAGGGTAAGCACGCTGCAGGAATACTAATAATGCAATCTTTTATGCTCCTTCCCTCTGACCAGGGCAAGGCTGGCACAAGGAATGGCTTGTCTGTTTACGAGCACAGCTCTGTACCAACTTTGCCGAGTATGGAGATTTCCAGGACTGTAACATACCAAATTCATATGGGAGACTGGCGGGTGGCAGAAGAAGAGCACAGAAGGGTAAGCACGCTGCAGGAATACTAATAATGCAATCTTTTATGCTCCTTCCCTCTGACCAGGGCAAGGCTGGCACACTCACAGTGCTGTTAGCATTATAAACTCTACTAAAAAACCAAATATCAACCAAATAATTCATAAGCAAATTGTCTGTAAATTAAGAAACATTACAAACAGTTCCTAAATCAAGACTATGGCCCATAAAAACGCCCTTTAGTAGATGAGTTCATGGTCATAGCAATGCTTGCTGTATCAGAATATATTACAAAAGGTGTTCAGCTATTAGGATTTCCAGCAGTGATCTGGCATATTGTCTATCTGTTACGACTGGGGTGGGATGACCCTGGCTGGAGGCCCAGTGCCCACCAAAGCTGCTCTGTCACTGCCCTCCTCAGCTGGGCAGGGGAGAGAAAACATAATGAAAGGCTGGTGGGTCGAGACAAGGGCAGGGAGGGATCACTCAGCAGTTACCATCATGGGCAAAACAGACTCAGTTTGAGTAAAAAAATCCATCTAATTTGTTACCAATGAAATTGGAGTAGGATAATAACAAATAAAAGCTAGATCTTCAAACACACCTTCCCCCGGCCCTCCCTTCTTCCTAGGCTCAGCTTTGCTCCCCATTTCTCTACCTCCTCCCCATTAGCAGCACAGGGGGACAGGGAATGGGGGTTGTGGTCGGTCCATCCCACATTGTCTCTACTGCTCCTTCCTCCTCAGAGGGAGGGGGAAGACTCCTCACACTCTGTCCCTGCTCCAGCATGGGGTCCCTTCCACAGGAAACAGACCTCCTTCAACCTCTCCAGAGTGGGTCCTTCCCACGGGCTGCAGTTCTTCACCAACTGCTGCAGTGTGGGTCCCCCCCATAGGGTGCAGTCCTTCAGGAGCAGCCTGCTCCAGCATGGGCTTCCCACGGGGCCGCAGCCTCCTTTAAGCATCCCCCTGCTCTAGTGTGGGGCCCTCCCTGGGCTGCAGGTGGGTCTCTGCTTTCCCGTGACCCTCCATGGGCAGGTGCAGACTGTGGTGAGGCAGGGCCCAGCTGGCCTCACCATGGTCTGCACCAAGCGCTGCGGGGGACTCTCTGCCTCAGCGCTTGGAGCCCCTCCTCCCCCTCCTTCTCCACTGACCTGGGTATCTGCAGGGTTGTTCCTCTCATATCTCCTTATTCCTCTCTCCAGCTGCAGTTGCACAGGGTTTTTTCTCCCTTTTTAAACACACTATCCCAGAGGTGCTACCACCATTGCTGATAGGCTCGGCCTTGGCCAGTGGCGGGTCCATCTTGGAACTGGCTGGCATTGGCTCCATTGGACATAGGGGAGGCTTCTCGCAGGTTCTCACAGTAGTGACCCCTCTAACCTCGCCAGTACCAAAACCTTGCCACACAAACCCAGTACAATGACTAACCTTACAATAGCCTCTTTCAAGGAATTGCTGCACTCTACTCTCATAAAATTCATCCACTCAACATGGCATAAAAGTTGTGACTGGTTTTGAGTATTCATTTCAAATTATTTTCATAAAAACGTCACGAGAATGTTCAATTAGTAAAGATTTTTCCATTATTAGGGTTCAGTTGGTGCTGCTGGATGATGCTGCTACACAGCCATCCACATACTGTGATTTCTTTATTAGTAATTTTCAAGCCAAATCTACAGAGAATTTAAACTACAGAACGCCAAGCATTTACTCACCTACAGGCACTCTAGAAATGGCAAACAGCAACACAGTGGTGGACGTTCCAAGAAGAAAGTAACCAAGTGCACTGAGAAGAATACAAGAAAGCAGGGAATACCGTCTTCCTACTATATCGCTCCAGCAGCCCTTTCATAAAGCAGGAAATTAAGATTAGCCTTTTATAACATTTGACTTCGTACAGTGAACAATCAGTACTTCTACATTAAACTGAGAAAAGAGACCAAAGTAGTGTCAAGGAAACCTTAATAAGCTTATTACACAACATTCCTAAGTGCTCAAAATCTCGAAGTGATGAGCAGAGTTCTGCTCTGCCGGCAGTGCACCTGCAGAAACTCATTCCGTTTAATGTCACGCCTACAGCTTTCTTTAAAATAACTTATTTATTTTAAAAATACAATCCTGCAATGAACACCATGAAATATTAGTAGTAGGGGCCCACTGAAAATGTTCCCACAAATGCCCAGAAATGTTTTTTAGCAACAATGCTGTGTACTAGACACTTGAGCATCCGAAAAGGAATGCTTTTAGCTGTGAGTTTGTCATCTGAGTGCAGAAAAGTAGGAAGTATTTATGAGAAGAGCAAACAGTAAATTTGCCTGTAGCATGCTTATAAATCAGCTTGATTCCAAACAGGAAGATTTTTAAGAAAGTAGGGAATAGTCTTACAGTCCAAAGAAAATGCCGCAAAATTACAGAAGCAAATTATCCCAGGTGGCCTGCATAATAAACCCTGCAACAGTTTTTTTCATTAGATGCTTAAAATATGCTCTCTTGAAAGCTAGGAGGTGGCAGGGTAATATTAAAGGTGCTCCTGACTAAATATAGGGATCTAAGGTATTGATATGTAAAGCATACATTCAAGAGGTTCAGCCTCGATGTTTAGTCCTTGCACTTTTGTTTATATTAGGATGTAAAAAAAACCCCAAATCTAATAGAAAACAAAACCAAAGCTCAAAGGCGTAATGCATGAATTTAGGCCATATGGCAAATTACAGGGCACCACTCATTAAACAGTGAAAGCAAACGGGCTTCTAAAGAGCTGACTCGTGAGACTGCTTTCTGGACAGGCAACTGCATTGAAGACAACGGTTTTCCTAGCACCAGCACTGAGGAGAACCCCATGTGAGTGAGACGTGCTCAGTAAGATATGACCGAGCCCAAATCTGGGTTCTCGTTTTTGTCTAAAGACTATATTCTCTTTTGTTCTGAAAAATTTGATAATTGCCCATAAATGAAACAAACATTTTCCACACAAACTAAAAACTGGATCCACCAATCAAAAATACTTATACAAACACTACAAACATTTTAAAAATTTCAAGAGACACTATTATTAACCTCATCCTTTTTTTCCTCTAAAATCCATAGAAATAACAAGATACTCAGGAATCCAGTGTCAGAACTCACCACAAATGTGCTGGAAAATAGTTGCATTATACCATAGAGAGATCCTAAAACAAACAAATAAAATACCAATGTTAAAAATTAAACTGCAATCTTTTTTTATTTAAATGAAAACTGCACAATGAGGAAAATGAGGAAACCTGAGAGAAACTCTGGGAATAATTTTCTAGAAGAATTGGAAGAAGGAGCAGGAAAAATCAAGGGTGGAGTTGAGTACATAACCAAGGAAATAGTTTCTGCTGAAAACCTGTACAACGATGTAATAAAGGATGTTGGTTTGTACGATGTATTAAATATTCGCAATTATAATGCCAATTATAAGTTGGCAGAATCTCTCAGAATCAGGCAGAAAACTCTCAGAATCAGGAGAGAATTTCATTACTGGAAGGAACTAATTACTTTCCACTTGGCACATCAACGTGTTACAAGGCCCCACAGAAGCCCTGACAAAACCACAGACCCTACTCTCATTTCAGAGGCTGTTTAGCAGCACTTAGTAACAGAAGAGAAGCAGCAAAGGGGAAGCAGAGAAAAACATCTGCCAGCCTCTTTTATTTATAAGAATACATCTCAAACCCCAGTTTCTTTTAAAAGTAAAAGTCAAAGCAGACTGTTGAAAACATATTTTTGATGAATTGCTGCTTACAAGGATACTCTGACAACTCAGAGCAGAACCAGAATTATTTCATGAAAAGTGCTAAATTCCATTCAAAACAAAAAATCAAGGTGATAAAAAAATGAAGACAAGAGCCCATGTCAACCATACGCAGCTGAAGAATATCCCACTTGTATTGTTACAAACCATAAACAGTACCATATGATATAAATCAGAACTTTAGAACCATGGAACTTCATCTTACCACTTCATCTTTAAAATAAAATTCCAAAACCTTCAGAATTTACTTGTAAACACTCTTAAAGACAGTAAGTAATTTGCCAAAAGACAGCTGCAAGGAATTTAACCAAACTGGGAGCAATCACAGACTTTGGAAAGCTCAGGAGAACCAGCTGCAAAAATAGTTTGCAAAGCCTGTAAATAACAATACAACTAAAAGCAACACCTCTAGCTCCCAAATTTGCTGAGCTGTGAATTTCTGGGTGTTGGAAAAGCATCTGTACAAGCATTACTACAAGACTTCCTTGTTCCTTCCAAGACTGCTCTTTCCCAAGCACCTGTTTATGCAAGTTTGGTCAGGTGTCTGTGTCTAACACAGTAGGGCTGCCCTTACAGTTTTCCTTGGAAATTGGCCTTACTTTTTATTATGCTACTAGCAAGGAAGAATTACATTACAATGTCCAATTTGCAGTAAGGCAAAATCCTGTTCACATTATCTTATTCTTTGGTAAATCAGTCAAGTACTGCAACTCACCTATTATTCCAGCAACTGTATGACTTGCTCCTAGAGATTTGATATGAAGGCTCATTAATGGAACAACCATGCTCACACCAAATAAATCCTGGAAAGAAGGCAGGAAAAATTTTAATAATTGATCACCTTTACCAAGATGATGGCAGCCTGGCTTAATAACACTCAATATTAAATAATAGTAACTTCCAGATCAATATAAGAGTAAAAGACACAGGAAAGTTTTTCACAGCCAATGTGGTGTGTTGTAACCTCTACAATGCATCCAGTATGATGTAAAAAATTACAAAACCACATAAAATGAAAGATAAAGGATTGCCTCACAGGGGAGGTAAAACTATGAAAATGGCAATCCTCTTTCCCCCTCCAGACACAATCATTCTGAAGATATATATTTGAACATTACATATTCCTTTAATATATATTGTCATTTATCTGGTTAACAAAAGTACATGGTACCAATATTTTAAATTCAAAGTGGTCTATAATTTCAGTTACCCAGCAATACTTGCTACTAGTGCAAAGAGAGTATATTTGGAAAATCTACAGTATTTTAACCCTCACCCACAACAGGGAAGAAGCTATGGTAGATCTAAACCTACCTACAGCATGCGTTTGTGCATAACTTAAGGAATGCAGTGAAAAGACTAAAACATGAAAAAAAAAAAGGAAAAAAACAACACAAAAGTGAAAAACGTTTTGTAAGAGGAGGGCAAAGGACACTGCCCATCCTGAACAGTACAAGGATCTCCAACTCCTTCCTTCTGATTTTTTAATCTTTTGTTAAGCTAACTACCTTGACCCAGCTGTTCTTTCACTACTACTATCTGGCACAGCATACAGTGCCCTCTATCAGAGCAGAACCTCGCAGAAGATCTCTTGGAGCAAGATCACCTTTTATCAGTGACTGCTTGAGCTGAACTAGACTATGCCCAAAGCTGGAGTAACTGCAGCAATGTGTATCATTAAATTCTCACAGACTGTCATCTTCTGATGGTTGAAACTGAGACTTAGGAGGTTGGAATCATTATTAAATACATTAGCATAAGCAAACAGACCACAAGACTTACAAACATCTTCAATAATACAATCTTAGATGACACCTGCATACCCAAGGAGAGGTTTATTGACCTCATCCAGGTCATCTATAGACATTAGAAAGGACAAGTCTCAGAATATACCCTGGCAGCACTGGACTTGCCGTGGGCTTGCAGGCAGAGCAACACCCATTAACCACTATCCTAGATGGCAGTTATTTCTCATCTCACCTATACTGTCTTATGTCAAATGACAACTATGCTGTATCTGCTTGGTTACAGGAAGCTGAAATCACAGGCAACATCTCTTTGTTATGGTATTTCACCCCACTCCATGCCCTCTAAAAGGCCACTCACTTCTTGGTTGTTTTCAGTGTGTACTCCAGCTTGGTGTCAGCAAGGCATTAGGGGGTTGAAAGAACCACACTGTTTAAAAGTGAGCTAAGAAACAAAGCTCGTTTTAATGCACTTTTTCCTGGAACATTTGCTCCAGGACCCAAACCAACGACGTTGTTTCTACTGCCCAAGCAAAAAGCAGGTAACAATGTATCTACGTTTCACAGTGCAAGTCTGTACTCACTCTATTCCTTTTCCAAGTTATCCCTTTTAATTTTAAATTAATTTACATTTTTCTAAAGCTCATGAATCACTACTGAATACAAACTTTCTTTAAAATCTATGCATTATGATCTTACAGTAAGGGGGTTTCGTGGGTACGTTTTTGAAAAAGCACAGGGTTTTTTGTTTGTTTGGTTGGTTTTTTTTGAGGGCGGGGGTGTGCGTGTGTTGTGTGTTTTGGGGTTTTTTTTCAGTTTACTCTAAGCACTGATATTTCAAGGAAACAAGGAACAGCTCCCTGATAAGCACAAGGCAACACTCGGCTTCAAGGGCGCTGCACCGCGCCGTTTCACTCACCGGATAAACCCCAAACCTCTGTTATCAGACCGCACGGCAGTTTGCATGTTTAAAAAAAAAAAAAAACC
>NW_010248237.1:0-19377 GCF_000690775.1 Eurypyga helias | reverse complement strand
GGCCACCAAGTTAGTCAGGCACGGTATCTGTGATACAGAAAATGGTTATGATTGTTAAATGATTTGGGGGTTTGTTATTGTTCAATATGTGGCTTTCTACCTTATTTACAACATGTAATTAAGGTTTCTGCTCTGAAGAACCTGTGATTTTTCTTAAGAGCTGTTTTGAGCATTCATCAGTTGTATCTTGATGCTCCCAAAACATTAATTATTTAGTTTACCACACCATATGAGGAGAGGTAGCTACATCATCCACATTTTCTTAGGGAAGCTTTTGTTGGAGTTGGCAGTACCAAGCACTTTATAACCTCAGACTATAGGCCCAGTGGAGTTCAGATGTAGATGTGAATGCTCAACACTTCAACAGATTCAGACTCAAAGATATCCAGGTGGTCTCCCAGAGAAGGAGGAACACACAGTTAGGGAATGCATGTGAAAGTTTTGGTTTAGGGTAAACGAAGCATCACACTAGAGATCTGTGGCACTCTAAGGAGTCAAATTTATTCACCTCTATTTTTCTCTTCCTCTACCCTCCTGCTCTTTGCTTTTTCTACTGTTCAGCTTCTGTGACAAATGAGATGTATGTTTTAGAGAAAAGAGCTTTTGTGACATGGCTGTATTTCATGCACCAAAATTCTCTTGGTGAATGCAAAAAAATATGCTAGATGATGGTACAACTGAAAAATGGTATCATAATGTAGAGCATATTATGTGGTAAATCATGTTCCCTAGCTTTTCTAACAATCTCTTTGGCAAGATTAGCAACTCTTGGCATACAGGATCATCAATACCAAAAGAAAACATCTACTTTCTCTAGAATTTTTCAGTTGGAATTTTTTGAGACTCCTTTTTTGGTGACATTAGTGTGGCATTTTCAACTAATATAGTGGAAACCGTGTAGCACCACTGCAAAATTAGAGCACTTAGTGGATAAAAAGCACTTAAGTTTCTTAGCAAAACAATTGTAGGATATCTATATCTACGCCTGTATCTATGCCTATCTAAGTAAAAATAATTATTTGATTAAATCTTGTTCCCTGAAACGTTTCACATTTGCTGACATTTCTTAAAATACGTTCGATACCAACCTTGCGTATGTACTCAGTGTGAAAAGTCAGGGTCTGGATAGCTTTATTTCTGCCTAAGTTCTGGAGCACTAGAAGTAACTTGCCGTGGTGAAGGTCAGAGAGTCCTAACTATAGAAAGTCCTGTCTGCCCAGCCTATAATAATAGTTAAATCTATTATGGTCAATGAAGTTAGAGTCAAATGCAATCAAAATCAGGCTGTGCACCTAGCATTAGGCACCGATAATGACAGAGCTCGTTGAGAAGCATTGGCACTCTCCATGTAACTCAGTCTATTTGCTGCCCATGCTGTGGACCTTAGGAGGTCAACACTTGTGTTCCCGGAAGTGAAACATCAGGTAAGACTAAGAGGATTTTAATCACTGACAACCCATTAGCATTATTCATTTTTAGACTGTATTGTAGAGATTTTGCGGTGGGCATCATTAGTGAACATTCAAACCTTTAAGTATGGGCTCAATAGGTATTGTGCATTCTCTTCCCATCAGGGTCATGTAAGCACAGTAAAAAAAAAAAAGGGGGGGGGGCAGCTGCAAGGTTTAAAGGTGATTTAGAAATACTTTGGTGATTGGGATGGTCTTATCTAGTAGTTTAACTTACATCTGCCTCTAGAGAGTTCAAAGTAAAAGGAGCAGCAAATAATAGTGGTGGAGTTGGAGGAAGAACATCTCCGAGTATCAGAAAATATTTTCTATTTTCTTTGTTCCCTTGGGATTTGTGGCTGTGTTCTTACATCCTGCCTCTATACCACAACTCCATTTCTCTCTTGCCTACCTATGATTCCCACCATTCTACCCAGTCCCCAGGTTCTCTCCTTCTCCTCATTCCCTTTTTCTTCTCCCCCCCTAAACCTTCAGTCACCAGCAACTTCCCTGCTCTCCCAAGTTTTCCAACAAGTCCAGGCAAGATGCGGCATGAAATGTTGCCAAATAACACAGATCCCTTTCATGGGATCATTAATCATTCCCTCCATTGCAAGGATGCCTTTTTTTCTGACAAGCATGCAGGAACAGAGACCGCTCGTGTTCCTTCAAACTCTCTGAGATTGATAAAATGGTTCAAAAATCAGAAGGATAATCAGCATAATCACATGATGATTATTACCGGGGGAAATCAAGCTTAACAGAAGAGACCACCTTTGTGGTAGTTAAGTCTTACAAGCATATCACACAGGTGTCTTTTTTTGTTTGTCTTATTATTTAACAGTTTGACATTGACAAGGAAGCAGGAGAGAGACAGATTTACCATCGGTACTGTATGGAACGGGCATCTGTACATTGTGCCCATGTGTTCACCACAGTCTCACAGATAACAGCTATAGAAGCAGAACATATGCTTAAAAGAAATCCTGGTAAGACCTGCATTGTGTTCTTATTTTATTTCTTTTGAGTACTTACATTTCCTCAGACTGAATGAAAATAATAGAGGCAGGTATACAGGCATGAAGAACAAGGACAAATGCATAGGTAGGTATGGCTACACTACAGAGAATAAACAGTTTTCAAAGGAAAAGTGCAAATAATATCACTTGAAAGGCCTTCTAGGAGCATATGTAACCCAGAAGACATCAAGTTCCGCACCATTTAATAACTCCTTCCAGTACCATTTCAGGAGAGCATTAGCTTAGCTCCATGGATGTTATGCTTTCTTTGCAAGGATGTCTCAGCTTCAGAAGTTTTGCCTAGAGCAGCGATGTAATATATTCGGGTCAACTGATGAAAGCAGAAGCTGGAACCTTTCTAATACATTTCACCAGCTTTTACAGCATGAGGTTTGTTACTTTGCTAGAGATGAGTGATACCTTCTATTAAAACTCTAGCAAAAAATACGCTACACTTAATGCAAAATCACATGCAAAACAGAATGCTAGCTGCCTTTTTCTTTCCAGTGCTAATGCTATTTTACATAATATTGAAAGACATGAGAAGGTGAAAAACAAACAGCGAGGACTAATGGTGTGGTGTGGCCATCATGATCTTGGGACCTAACCGTGATAAGTTTCATAATGTGACATTTTCTAATAGACCAACCACTACAATTTGAAAAAATAATTGAGATATGTGCCCAACATTTGTCTGGTTTTCCCCTCTGTATTAGTCTAACAAAATATGGAACTTGCCAACAAACCTTGTCGTGTTCCATGCGTGGAGTTTGATTAAAGTCATGATCCCAGTTTGATGTGTCATTAAAGTTCTCTTTAAATCAGCACAGTGCTTTGTAAGGACAAACCACAATACTCCATCTGCAGGTAAGCATCGTGGGGGAAACAAAACAATTTTGAGGCTAACAGGTGTGTTCACATCTTCGTTGGTTATTTTAAGTATAACAATGCTCAAATTACTTTGGGGTTTTTATGTTTGTTTGTTTGTTTTTTTAGTTTGCTTATTCTTTGTAGATTTTTTTTTTAGGTGAATTGCAGTGCTAATTATAGTTTGGGACTGTTATCTCTAACTCCAGTGCTTCAAGCCACATCATGGTTCATGCATCAGGATAAAAGAGAAGTTATCCATGGGATCCTTTGCCTCATTCCTGACTAACTGTCAATAGGATGGTGAACTTGAAAGATTTTTCCTTTTTAAACATGACAGCCATGTTTGGAAAGTAATTTGAGTGTTCAGTCATCTAATCTGGAATATCTCTGAAAGGTCTTGTTTTTTACCAAGCGCAGAACACTTGACCTCTGAGAATCAGGCTTCTGAAACTGTTTTATGTTGGCATGAGGCTTCTCCTGACACAGCTACTCTTGAAAATCATAGTTTATGTTTTGGGATTTTAGGAGACTGAAATGAATCTGAATCCAGTTTAATTTGGGAGAGAATATCTGCAGACTGCTCACAGATAGAACATCATTTGAAGCTGAAGAGAATTCCATGCACAGAGATTCACAGGCCTGAGCTTTTTTTTGACTGTTCTTGCAACTTTCAAGAATACAAGTAAATATATTTAATGTTTGGATTAAAAAAGTTTTGACACATATCATGCTTCATGGTGACAGAGCTAGGAAAAAATTCAATAGGAATTGGTACCCCAAATCCTAGGAGACAGTTATAAGTGGGAAATATGTTCTGATGGGAATAAGTGCTTTAATAGTTTCTTTGACTCTTAGACCACAAATAAACTGTGTAGGAATCTATTCTCATACTATTTATTCTCTCTGAAGTTGTGAAATCAGTGTAGACATTGGCTGTTCAGAAAGGGCAGCAATTCTTCAGTAGATCATTAAGCTTGAATTCTGCAAAGGAACATGAATCCTGAAAGAATTTTTGTTCTTCTCGATCCACTTTAAAAATAAAATTTTAGAAGGGAGATGCAGAATTGGCACAATTAACTTTCAGTTGCATTTGAATTCATTGAGAGTTAAACTTTGTAACGAAGTTGTTACCACGTTTCCTCAGTTATTTTTAATTAAGCAAAGCACTCTCTGCTACTTCTCATTAATGTTAGACTTGGATTGGAATTTAAAAATTATAAATCTCATTACTTGAAAAAGCCCCTTTAAAATTCAGTAGACATGATTGCAGAGAGGGCTTTTGCATCGGGACAAAGGCCGATTTGCCAGCCTAAACCTGGCAGAATGACTGCTTGCATTATGCTGATTCCACTTGCTGCAGTTGTTATTTGATCAATAGTTTATCAAACCATATTTGTCAAAGGCTTCAGTATCTAATGTTGAGCCTGTTCTCTTTGACATATCATGCAAGATTCTGTCAGTGATCACATTATATTCCTGTGATTTGAAAACTGATATGAGATTTCTAATAGTTTCATTCAGGTATTAAACATATGAAATGCATTTCTCATTCTCAGTAGAGACGACTTTGAATCAAAATTCCAAGAGACTTAGGTATCAAGTTAAGATCTAGACCTAAACCTCATATCTGTAAATATTTGATTAAAATCATAGAACAAAACTCTGAAAGAGTATGAGTCAACCCTGAATCTTAGTGACTTGTCAAAAGAAAACATCATACTGTTCTATTATTACTTAATGCCAGTTTCTGTTCTATAAATACAGAAGTCAAATCATTATAACTTGACCTATTTGGGACAATTTTAATACATAGAGGGCATTAATTCATTAAACAACAAAACCCCAAAACACTTAAAATAAGAGCAAAGCTGTCTTTCATCACTTCTTCCCTGGGGCAAGAACACATTGCCTTACACGTATTCAAGGTATTATTGTACGTTGAGCAGAAATAGTGAACTGGATGCTTTGGGCTGCCACATCTGTTATGTATCTCAAAGGCTTAAATGAGAGATGGATTGAGCCCCAATCCTGATGAAAGGGGAAATGAAGCTGCGGTTGAATCAAAGAGCACAGGAGTAAGTTATATACAGGCTGCTGCAGATGGGTGAGAGTGTCCAAAACTCCCTCATAAATAAATGCAAGAGAGTGGATGGAAACTGGCCAGAAATACCCAGTCAATGAATCTCACTTTATCAGGAAGCGCTTGTAGCTTTGAGACTTCAACCACTTCATCCTGCATGAGCCAGTTCTTCCATGCTGAATGAGAAGCAAGTTGGAGAAAGGAGAAAATGGAGGGGGTTTTCTGCTCTGTTGAACTCCGCCCCCAACCTCCCCACACCCTCCTCCCCCCACCATGAGACTACATAGGTCTTTGTTCAGAGCAGCTCCTAGTGCTGGGCAGCAGAAGATAAGAACACAAGTTTTCTTGTCAGGCCAAGACTCTCCTTTCTGGTCACTGAGATCCTAATCCCACATACCTAACACGTAAAAAATTCTTTGTAAAGGTTGGTCTTCAGTTTGAAATGTGGTATATCAAGACAGATCTATTGAAATTTCTGGTATTGCATGTTTATGCACTGATAAAGGTTTTTATCTACTGCTGTTTAACCTAAAGAGTCTCAAAACACTTTACAAGGTAAAGAATAATCAGAGATCCCTTACCTGGCAGGGGGATATATATATATTGCTAAAGTAGACTGTGAATTTCAAGGTAGTCATTAAAAATGTCTGTGGTGTTTGCATGAAGAAAGGTCAAGCAAGTATACCGGACAGTATATGGAGAACTGATTGTACTTATTTTAAGGTCATCCTGATATGTATTAAAGATATCTTCCCTAAGTTTCTCCAGAAATTTTGTATTATGAAATTTCTTTTTAGAAAATTTAGAAAATTTAGAAATTTTTAGAAATTTCTCCAGTTTTGTATTATGTCAGATGCTTAATGCTAGATACACAGACCTCTACTTTTAGGAGAAGGGATGGGAAACCCTGGACGTCAGACATCTTTGAAAGACCACAGCAGAAGTAATGTTCAAGTCTTGCATCAGTGGCAAGCGAGACTGTACTCCCATCAGTAACCCTGATGTAAGGGGTTGAGTTAACCATGTGCACTGAGATCAAAGGAGATGCCGTTTTGTTTGCATGAACCGTGTGTGGAGAGATATTGTATCTTACTGAAGGTCCTTTGGATGATGCATAGAACTTTTAAAATCACTACAGTTAATTGTTGTGGTTACTAGACAACTGATGACACTTGCCAGGAGAACAAGTATGAAATCGGCACCAGTGCATCTTCAATAATTAATGTTTCTTGCTACTTTGAAGTTTGATTCTCTTTGAAGGAACTCTAGTATCATAAATCAGTATAAGTTTACTGAAGTCAGCTGTGTTACTATGATATACATCTGCTGAGGAACTGGCCTTCCCTTTCTTTTCCATACATGGCTTTCATAAACCAACTCAAAAAGGAAACAGCATTCTTTCCATTTACTCCAACTAGATTTAGGGCAAGCCTTTAATAGCTGCTGTGCTCTACCGGAAAGGTGAAGATTGACTGAATTTCATTATTGGTTGGAACAAGCTTTGTCTATCCTTATAACGCTATGTAAATCCTATAACTCTGTCTTAGAAGATACTGGAAATGAACAAACTTTAATTGTAACATGCTTTAGAAGAGAGAAGAAAGCCATGAACGTGTAAAATGTTGTTCTATGGCTATTTTTAGGAGAAATCCAATAGACTACTGAAAGGTGGTCTTTTCAGAAAGGTTTCTTAAATACTCCCTTTTCTGATAAATCCTCAGTCTTGACAGAACAGACCTATGGTGCCATGTAGAAAACAAGTGCATAGTACAGCACAGTTTCTGCTTTCAAGAGTTTTCACTCTGTAGTGGTAGAGCAGGCAACAGTGATATCAAGAACAAAGAGGTAAAGGATATATTGCACAAAAACCATATGTCTAACTGGAGACATCACTGAAGTCTTGGCAGAACAAAAGGGCATGGGGAGACCTCACTCTCCAGCAGGGTCTATGCTGATGCTGAGCACAGGTCAGAATGGTACAAAGCCACTTCAACGCTATGGACAGTGGAGCGTCACATACAATAGCTTGGTGGAGTAAGCTGGTGGAGACCATTGCGTTAGTGCTGTTCCCTATCCACAAGTAATAAGAGTACATAACCTGTTCACATACAGACAGCTGAAAGACACGTTGGTTCTTGCCTTAAAGATTTCTCTGACTCTGAAGATGTCTACCTCTGCCTTTTCTCTGCTTTTCCAGATGTTGTCACCCCAAATGGCTTGAACATTAAGAAATTTTCAGCAATGCATGAGTTTCAGAATTTGCATTCCATGTACAAGGCTAGGATCCAAGAGTTCATTCGAGGTCATTTCTATGGGTATGCTTTTACTTTTCAAAAATTAGCGATGGTTGTCCAACACTATTTAAAGTGAGAACCAAAGCAGGAAGACTAACAAATACTTCATAGAGGAGGTGAAGTGTTACCAGCTTATTCAAATACCTGTCTGGGATTTTTCAGTCAGAGGCTAGAGGAATTTTAGACACCAGTTCTAACTCTGCTTAACAGGTTGTGGGATTGATCAAGTAGAAGGTCTAGGTTTTTTTCATTATTTACCCAAGATATGCAGTTTATCGGATTAAGATAGTCATCTTAATTTAAAGAACCACAGAAAAGCCTCATTATTTTCTGGGGATAATAAATTCCTCCAGGATAGAAAGAAGGAAAAAAAAAAAAGCCCCTAACTGTTGTATGTTTTGTGTGATTGTGTCCTGAGAAATACTTTGTACTTGTCTGTTTGTTTGCTTGGTTTCAGCCACCTTGACTTCAGTCTTGAGAAGACCTTATTTTTCTTCATTGCTGGGAGATATGAGTTTTCCAACAAAGGAGCTGATATGTTTCTAGAAGCCTTATCAAGATTAAACTTTTTGCTGAGGGTAAGAAAGCTTCTGCAAATGCAGATAACATAGAGCTTATGCTGATACATACCATACTAAGGAAGTCACCTGCAATAGTTTCCATGCCATACTCTGGTTTATAGGAGAATAATTATGGGATATTCAGAGGTTTCATAAAGCTCTATCCCTGAATTATCAGCATATATGACAATCTCAGGCTGCTTAAAAATAATTTATTACATAGTTCAAGAAGCTAATCCATGGTTATCTCCCTTGTTTTTAGAGAAAAATACTAAACATATGATTCAAGAATTTGCCCTGAAGGTTTATATATTAGAAGGCAAAGAAAAATAATCCTTTAATGATCCAATTTAAAAACATCTTTTAAAGCAAATTGCTTAATTCATTAGGAGCCAGCCATGATCTTAAAGATTTGAGTACTATTATCACACTGGGTGGGAACCTTGCATTAAAATTCACAGTGTTGCAGTGGCCTGAGGAATAAGTGTGGGGAAGCCAGTAATACCGCCATGCTTCTGTTTCCTCAGGTAAAAAAATAAAAACCAGCACATTGCAGTATTTCTAAATGCCTGTATGGAGTATTTTAATGAAGAAAAGACCTAGGCCTTGACGTGGTCAAAGCACCACCTACAAATGAGGTCGTTGAAAATGTCTACAGATGCATCCCAAAGAATGATACATTTAAAATAAAAAATAAAAAAAAGCTGATCAGTTATGAGTCATCTAGCAGGGATCAATCGGCTGTTGTCCCAGACTTTCTCTTTTGCACTCTATCATTTAAATGAAATATCATTTAAATGGAATGGAAAATCTGGATAAAAATCTTGATATTGTATTATCAGCAGGGCTGAAAAATTATTCATTTTCAAAGCCCTAAGTACACTTGTTTTGCCACCACCGTTAGAATCTGCGGACTTTCTGGAAATACTGAATCCATTCACTAACACAACAGGTCACCTCACGTAACTTACGTATTTCTTCCACAACTTTGCCAAACAAATGACTTCTGTTGTTTGGCAGTGCTGTGCAACATCAGCTACCTGTTAATGGCATTCACATAGCGATTAGTTATAAATGCTGGTAATGTGGAAGGTCTTATGTGGTAAGAGGGAAAGAATTGCTTGAGCAACTATTGCAGACATTTATTTTTGTATCTAAGGAATTATATAACATCAATGACGAGCTAGGCTGTTGGAATGTCAAAGGAAACCAGCTAGTTTTCCAAAACTGTCTAGAACAGTGTACTGGGACTTGCTTCTCCCATGAGCTGAGCCTGGCTTTATTGCATTACTGTTCCACCGTGCATGCCAGCACCTGGTTCGCTGTCCAAAGAACACTTGGTCTGTAACTATTTCAAGAGGTAATTCCATTTGGAACAGCAGAATATCTGTACTACTTGTGAATCTGGGAATGATGGTGCTGCTTAAACAAATCCCAGTGGTGTACCTGAACCTAAAAAATACGTAGCATTGGATGGCATAATTTTATTTTACAGAGTCGTTTTCCTTTGCTACTTGAAAACCTTACTAACATTCTTGAAACAGAATATGAACATTGGGACAGATTGTTAATATACACTGAGGTCATGACAGAATTTGAAGCTGCCTTGAAGAGATGGGAGGGAAGAATCTTAAAATGATCAAAGACTCCCCAAGGTTGTTTTATACTATACATTTCCCTGTATCTCAATCTGAAAGAAGTCATGGTAATAGCATGTTTGTATGTCTGAAGTTTAGAATGGAGGCAATTCAAAATAATTTAATATTTACAGCTCTATTAGAGTTCACCCTCAGCTTTTCTTTAAATAGTTGCTGACAGGAGTACAATCTCGTGCAGCTCCATGTGAGGAGTTCCTCTGGGACCCCATATTCTGAATCTTGTTAGTGCGCAAGACAGACCAGCAAATGAAACCATCTACAAGCAAAGGGTCAGATTTTTACAGCAAATGCTTTGTGCCTTTGCAGTAGCTGAATGTAGATGTAGCACAAAGTTAATTGCAGCTTTTCGTGTGTCTGGCAGGTTCTCTGCCATCAGTTCAGGTAGACAGTGGTTGTTATCGTGCCTCTTTCTGCCCATACCTCTGGGGCACTATTGCTATCGAAGGTAGTTCGTCTTCATGCTGAAGGGAATCCCTCGCTCCATGCCTGGGCATACCCCAGGTAGTGAACTAATTTCTCACTCCTCTGATGCAACAAAGTTTGTGTCAGGTGAGAAAATGTGTGTAGGATTTTTTATTTTTTTTGCAGTTTGTGTTCGCATCCTAAGCTATGGCCTCTAAAACCACAAGTCAGGAAGATCTCTATTGCCCAAATAGGAATTGGGTGGCATCTGTTTACCTGTACCTACCCTCAGCTCTCTCTCTGACTTGACACAAACTTCAGAGCCAAATGGAGAGCTCTGAGATCAGAGCCTTCCTGGACAACACACACTGGCTTTTCCTGTGACTGATCCTTACTGTTAAAGTTGGCTGTGATACCCTGTAGTGACATTTTTTCTTCTCTCCATCTTGTGTCCATGTGTAGGTTCATAAGACGGATGTTACAGTTATTGTGTTCTTCATCATGCCAGCAAAGACCAACAATTTCAATGTGGAAACCCTGAAAGGACAAGCAGTCCGGAAGCAGCTCTGGTAATTGCTGTTCTCACAGCAGGCCTTGTACAGTCAATTGAGGAGAAAGGCAAAAGTTTCGGCTGAAGAATAGTGGTTTTTCTTTTTGTCCTGATAAAACTGAGGATTATGGGTAACTAGAATGATTTGTGGGGATGAAAGAGATGGGAATGATAAGTAAGGGCAAATATTTATCTGGTTTTTGTCCTAGGTTATTTTTAGTAAACTTGCTTTGCCATTCTTTGTAACAGGTTAGCAAATAGTAGTTTTTTTGCAGTGACAGAGTCAAGTTCTAGGAAATTTGGTGTTCTGGACATCTTCTGACTGTTTCTAATACTCCATTTGGGCATGCCATTGGGCTTCCACAAAATAAAGATCACCTGTTTTTTATCAGAGTGAGCTTCTCTGCCACCAGTAGGAAAAGGAAATTAAATACACGCCCCCTTTTATTTCAAAATAAGGACATTTTACTATCTAATCCAGCAAAATAAGAATTCTTAACAATTGTATGTAATTTTCTCCATAGCCTACAATAAGCGATGGACATACCCAAGCAATGAAACTTACAGTTATAAAGGGAAAGTTGTCACAGCCCTTCTCGTTTAAACAGTTTTAACTTTACAACTTCCTGAACAAGAAAAAAAAAAAAAGCAGGACCAGACTTAACCTTCATCTCACTTTACCTGCTATGTGACTCTAGATAGGAAAAAACATGAGGTAGGGTACTTTGAAACTGAGAGACATGTCAAAACTGAACGTTCAAATTCATAAAGAAAATCAGTGGTAGGTTATCAAGGCCGCATTTTTAAAAAAAAAAATGTAAAATGCCATTTCACTCAACATGTTTGCAGATTAATTATCTGTGCAGGGAAATGGAAATGTGCATCTTATCAGGTGGCTAGAGCAGTTAAACTCTGCTGCAGAAGTAAGGAAGCTGGTCTTAAAGCTAAGGCACTAAAACCCACAAGACCTAACTTCTACTTTTACGCCTCTGTCTCACTGGGTTTAATCTCTTTCTGATGCCAGTTCTATATTTAAAAAATGATAGAAATCTAAACAACATAGAGATCTGTAGATGAAAGGCACTGTGTAAGAGAAGGATACTATTTTCCCTGTTATCTCATTAACTGCCTCCAGCAGATGATCTCTGGCTCAGTTTCTGGATAACAGTAATCAAATTGAAGTCTTTGATTAACAGATACCAAACCTGCACAAAACCAGTGACAGGAATAGTTTAACAAGGACCATTGAAGTAATTTAGCTTTTGCCATATCTGGAAAAGAAGACAGATATGACATCTACCTACTCTCTAAATTATCTGTGGAGTCATCACACAGCAACTTCTTGGGATTTACAGGAAATATTCTAACTGGTTACCACTCTGGAAACAAATACAACAAAAGTAGAGGTTGGAATTAATTGTCCACCTCTGGCTTCCTAAAAATAATGCATCTGAGCTGCCTTCACTGCCAGTGGAGAGTGAAGCTTCACTCCAAAGGATGTTTCATCCGATACCACTACAGGATGTGTCTAAGATGAGTGAAGGGAATCATCCTCTGAGATGGACTGTCACCCTCTGCAGATGTGTGGAGGATCTTCACAACTGGTTTAAACTGTGGATGGCTAAAGCAGCGTAACAGCCAAAGTTTTTAATGAGGATTCTCCATGCAAGAAATGTAGGAAAATAATGTGAGTGCAGGGAGAAACAGCCATGCTTGAAACAAGTGCTTTTGGCCTCTGTTTTGTCTTTGATATAAAGTATGTAATATTTGAAGATAATATAGCAGGTACATATTAAATAAATAATATATGGATATTAGGAAAGTTTAATTTAAATAAAATATGCAAAGGTTTTTCTCTGTTATGTCTCTACTGCATGGTTCTTTCTCTGGTATTCAGTAATGCAGGAACAATAGTAGCAGCAAAGGTAAACCTGATGATATGAAATCATGCATTAAATTCTGTTTCCAGCAGTTCTTCCCGCTGCACTCTGTGAAAAGCAAAAGACCCCCCTGCATCATCATGTGCAGCATTATCATGGTCGTAATCTGGAGCTCCTGACTAAAACCACCTGTTACCAGTATTACATAACAGTATTAGATGGTTTTAAGGATACCACAGAAATTACAAGAAGAGGTTGGCACTTATGAAGGAATAGACAATGGCTGATCTGGGATATAAAATCCCTTGTTCCCTCTGCTTCTGAAAAAAGCAGTCTATCCTATCTGGGTTAAGTTTTGGATATTGTTCCTGGCATGAGTCTGTGAAAATATAATCACAGGGAGACGAGCTTGCTGGGATTTGGATCAATTTGATTTGACATTCAGCTCCTTTACAACTCATCCAGAATTAACTCATCCACTGTTGTGTCTGTGTGAGCTGGGAGAGAGCAACTAACATGTATGTGGATTCTCAGCTTGGTAAAGTTTAGGATTTCACTTAACAAGTTTTGTCTTAGCTCAAAGTATAATTCTTAGCAATCAGAAAGGCAGGAAAGGTCCCATGAAGTGGGTGTTTTACTCAAATTGAGAGTGCATTTGCCATTTTGACAGCTGTACTTTCAAGTTATTTCAACTAGGGGCAGGAGAATATAAATGACTCTTCTTGTTTAGAAGAGTTGTTTACTGGAGTTCGTTCTTAGCTAACATACGTTTGTCTGGCACAGGTTTTGTTATTAGCTTAAAGTGTGGCCTGAGCTTTCCAGGATGGTTTTTTTGGGTTGCAAACTAATTTATGAAAAACTGCCTTTTAGTCTAATACTTGTTTTCAAAAGTTTTTGAATTGGGAAATAGGGCAGAAAGTGAAGGGAGAAGCTTGCTTTAAAATCCCTATTTGTTTAACTCTGTTATGTTACATCTTTCTACTAGGTCAAGTTAAGCTGAAGAACTCAGCCTTGATTAGTGTCCAGTGTTAATGATCATGTTTCTCTACATAGAGTCTCTCTTTTTCATAGCTGAGATGAAAGTGTGGTCTGCTGATCAGAGGAAAATATTAGAGGTAATCCCTAGTGAGGTCTGTTCCTGGATTTCAGTGTGTTCATCTTAGGATGCAGGACAAATCCTCAGTTGGGTTGAAATCTGTCAGGATGGCTGCTGGCTGGATAAAACAGAGAACCAGACCTCTGTCTGCTGCTGTATTCTTGATTCCATCAGTATACGTGAAAGCACAATTTAATTTCCAATAGGAGTCATCTTTTTTTATTCTGTCGCTGTCCTGGATTCTCCTGTTTTATATTGATATTTATTTATTTCCCTAGGGACACTGCACAATCTGTGAAAGAAAAGTTTGGAAAGAAGCTCTACAATGCCCTGCTAAAGTGAGTGTATAGGTCACTTTGCTCTGCCTTGCGGAGACACACATTCAGCTGGCTTACCTGTGATGTTTCTGTGGTTCTGCTCTTTGTGCAAGAAATTTTGACATCCATGCGAAAGGCGTAGGAGGCGGATATTGGACCCTCTGTTCCATATACAGGGTACTTGCTCAATAGGCAAATCAGAGAGAAAAATTTAAAGTTCATAGGACCCCATTTTGGAAAGAGTCTTAAGAGACATGGGGGATGTCTAAGAAACTCAAAGGATTACTCACTCTCAGGAATGAGCTACCCCAGCTTAAAAAATCACCATAGACAAAGTAATAGTATTTAGTGGCTTAGTCATATCTTTTCAAGAGAGAGTTGGAAGTGAATGACCCAAAGCACACATGAGATAACTGAAACTTCTGCAAAACCAAGGTGTGTCTGAAAAACAGGAAAAAAATATTCTCTACTTTTTTTGGAAGCTAATTGGAAAGTCAGCAAGTGTAATGGAGAACAAGATGTAGGGAATATAGAAGGGCCATGAAAACAAAGGAAAGATTCATGTTGACATCAGCAGATCAGAAGTTGTTCGTCGTTTCTACATATTCTTTATACAACTGGTGTAAGTCATTTGATAAAACAGTCTCTGTGTTGCCTCTGCAGAGGAGAAATTCCAGACTTGAACAAGATTTTTGACCGAGATGATATAACCATTATGAAAAGAGCCATCTTTTCCACTCAGGTCAGAAAAGATTTATTTACACAAACATTTAGTATAAATTATAAACCTGACCATGTACAAGGATTGTATATGATATGTAGTAATATGCATTCACTGAAAAAGATGTTTGCAGCAAATACCCTTCTCATCAGTAACATTTAAAAATCAGCTGTGATTGCTTTTAATGAGAGTATGAGCCAAACTAATTCTTTTGGGGAATCCATGGATATTCCCCCAGTCACATGCAGGACACCAAAATTCCTAATTATTTTCTTCTGCACTAAGGGTGAACTTTGCATTGTTCTTGAAGCCTGGCCTCTTCCATTTTTATTAGATATGTAAATTAGACTCTTAGGAGACATAACCTACTGACTAAAATCCTTTAAAATTAACTGGTAGGCCTTTCTAAAATTTAGCACAAGCAGGTGTATTTTGAGGTAAATAAAATGAGTCCCATGATGGATTTGATGGTCCCATTTGGAGGCCACAAATAGTTATATAGAAGATGACCTTATACGATCACAACTTTCATTTCTTACCTAGGAGACATAACCTATTGACTAAAATCCTTTAAAATTAACTGGTAGGCCTTTCTAAAATTTAGTACAAACACATGTATTTTGAGGTAAATTAAATGTGTCCCGTGATGGATTGTATGGTCCCATCTGTAGGCCACAAATAGTTATATAGGAGACGACATCATATGATCACAACTTTTCTTTCTTACCTTAAAATGAAAGGGTAAAGACCTATCTGCACCGATGTCACAATCTCCCACTAACCTTAGAAAATAGTAGCAGACTCTCAGCCACCAGTTTTGTCTGACTGATGGATTGCCTTTTCTCTCTTCAGCGACACTGTCTGCCTCCAGTGACCACCCACAACATGATTGACGATGGCAATGATCCAATCCTCAATACCATCCGACGCATTGGCCTTTTCAATAACCGGACAGACAGAGTAAAGGTACATTCTCTTGGTTTCATATTACATATAAAGTGGAATTTCTTTAAAGAATCACAGTTGGTATCTTAGAATGCGGAGTGCAATCAGTATTGTAACAGAGTACTTCACTCTTCCTCCCTTTCCAGGAATAACAACTAGTCACTTTACAGATATCCTCAGTTGCTGTTTAGCCAATTTAATTAATTTCAAGTTAGAAATCTGATGTTAGGCAACTGTCTCCCTAGCTGCCTCCTTTACTGAATGAGGAGCCACTGAGAACCAGAGAGTGCAACAGGCCGTTTGCACCCAGATGTAAAACTCTCTAATAGATTCATTTGCAGAAAACCTCAGGCCCTTTGTCTGAGCACATGAATTTCTGGAGTATTGGTTCATGTCATAAAAACAGCACCTTGACACACGACATTGGCTGTAGGAGATAACCAGGGCTTTGATCCTGAGCAGAAATACTTCCTGTTCATGCTGTGCTCATGTTTACATCAATTGCTGAAGCTAAACGTATGTAAATAAATGTTTTCCTTGCTCCCATGTCTATCTTGCCAGACTACAGAAATTATCAGCTCTTGCTTTCACAAGTCTGCAAAAACTTTTTCTGGTCTGGTGATCTCCGGCCTTCTCTCTGTTAGCTATGACTATCTCATCATCTGTCTATTCAAAGTAGAACCTAACTTCGCAAGTTCTTTTTCTTCCAAACTTACTTTTTGAAGTCAGATCCATCGTACCTCTAACAATGACATATCACTTGTTCTCAGTTTTTGGCTTTTAAACCCATGACGATAACTGAGTAAGCAATTTCCTCAACCTCCTAGTTGCTTCTTCCTGGCTTAACGTGTTCTTTGCTAAGCGCATGTCTCCAATGAGCCCCGAGAGCATAATATGGTGATAATACACTAGATGTAACAAAGGTAGGGTGGAAGAATACACTGTATGTAAATGTAATTAGAAAATTCCTCAGAACCAGCTGCTTGAAGTCATTAGAAAGCAGGTAGCATATAACACCACAGACACCTTTTCCAGGTATATGTCAAGTTTGTACAAAACTGTCATTACTGCTGGAAAATTACCTGCTGCATGAACAGCTTAATGAGCTGAAAGTTAAACCTCAAATGGAATGTCATTTTGGGAGATGTATGACTTATCCATGCAGACCCAGTTGGCATGTGAAAAATAGCCTTGGCAGTACCAATGGCAAATCTTATTTGATTCACTGAGGTCAAATAAGCTTGTACAATGAGTTTACAGCCCATTTACTGGTTGAATACATTCATGTGTTGATTTGCTCAAGTGAGTAGCGTGACTATAGACATTATCATATGAAATATCCTAAGAAAGGATAAAAGCATATCCTTGACATAGAATAATGGCAGCGGTATGTTTACGTGAGGAAAAGCCCAGAGAAGTTTAAACCATCCCTCACACTTCCTCCTCCCAAAGCTGACTGGACAGCAGGCACAAGGCACTTCCCTACTTAACACTGGAATATGGGGCAGTGACCCCAAGCCCTGCAGAGTCATGCAGATAAATTAGCTTGGGTCCTGAAGGCGGGACGTTAACCTAAGTTAATAAGCTTTGTCTTTCAGCAAGATTAGTTAGCACAGGATGATGGGGCTATAATATGTCTGGTTTCAAAGTTCTTTCAGTTCTTGAAAGATCCATTGAGTGCCGTAAGCATTCCTGTATTTCAGCTGAATGCTGCGATGCTCAGAAGTGTTGTATCCTCCTAAGTCCTCCTCTGGAACAAGACATCCCAATACTCTGGACCTTGGTACAACAGGCCAAGAGAGCCGATTTAGTATTGCTAAATACCACAGCTTTAGGCATAATTCTTAACGCACATGGTCTTCCTTGATCAACAAGGATAAAGCTCAAGACCTGTCCAGACAAAAGGTTCATGATCACTGCTATTTTCCAGACAAGACTGCCTACAGGCAGGATACATTTTAGTGTGGGAAGTGGAATTAGGTAACAGATGGGCAAAGGAGGTGATGTCCAGATACTTAGGAAAAGACCAGAGTGAAGAAATTGCTTAAGCTTATTAATAACTAAAATGTATTGATGATGGTTTTCTTTCACCCCTAATGTAAGTTTTGAATATCCAGGTGATCGTACATCCAGAGTTTCTTTCTTCAACAAGCCCGTTGCTGCCCTTGGACTATGAGGAGTTTGTGAGAGGCTGCCACCTTGGTGTATTTCCATCATACTATGAACCCTGGGGTTACACTCCAGGTAGGCAATCTGTACACTTAGTATCAAAACATCAATATCCATTCTGTTGATGCAGAATAGCTTTTCAGACAGTTTCTTCCGGAGTGCTGAAAAAACTCTTTTGGCTCTGTTTCCTCTGCAGTCAAAATGTCTTACTGCTGGCAAAATTTGGGGGCCAGGTGGTATAAAATGGCATCTACTGACTGACAACTACTCATGGTTGTCCCTGCATGGGACCCTTTCCCATAATAACATGTAATCTTTTGATTTTCTGTGGCTTTAGAACAAAAAATAAGTTTTAAAACTTAATTCTTAATTCGATTGAAGGATTTTAAAAGATTTAGAAGAATGTACATATTGAAAAAAGCAGGGCAAGAAATCTGATGCTATCAGCAGCATACTTCAGTGGATTTATTTCAAGATAACAACTCAGTTTGATGGAATTATGTAACGCCATATCTAAGATGTTTACCACAAATACATGCAGTGGTAGAGAATCTCACAGCATTAAATGGAAATTTCTAAAAATACAGAGAGCGTGTAGTTTCTGACTTTAAAAAAATGGGCCCAGATTTACCAAAGGCACTTAACACCTGGTGAAATCAGTGCAAACTATGAACCTGAATATCTATGAAGATCAAAGCCTAGGTGCCTGTGGTTTTTATGTCCTCCAAAATAATTTCCGTAGTCCTGATACACATCTGAAAGTTGGGGTGCCCCTCTGGAGAACATTTGTTGTAAGCCGATGAATCAGAGTATAAATTTTGCAAATTTAGTCACTTGCCAGAGCTATTTCTCTCCAAGTAGGAGAGCTATTGAGTTCCAAGTAAGACAACTGTCTTCCATTCCAGAAATTGCTTTTCCTGTTCTAAATCTCAGCCAAGATATAAAGAAAGTGTGTCATCCAGGGACGATTTTGAAGTGAACACTAAAGTAAACCTGGACATAAAATTTGAGTGGTACCCAGCAATTTTGAGGAAAGCTGTGCTTTATGCTAGTTAAAAGGGTAGTTTCTCTTTCCTTTACTAATGCAAAAGTGACTCTCTTTGTTGATATCCATTTAATTCTTCCAGAAACAAAAAGTGATTTTTTAAGGTAAATGTATAGCTCTGTTTTATAGACACCAGTTTTACTGTCATATTAACGAAGGCCATGTAGATGGCTTTCAGCATTTCAAAGACTTGAGTATTTACTTATCTGCATGCTGTCTTAGCTTAGGCTGAAGTTCATTGACAAAAAGTCTTTAAGCCTGAGTAAATAGTTATCCTTACTCACAGTGATGATAGAAATCCTGCACCTGGGTCGGGGCGATCC
>NW_010248236.1:12300-17441 GCF_000690775.1 Eurypyga helias | reverse complement strand
CACGACAGATGACAAAGTCCCCATCTTTACCAATTTGGTTCTGCATTAAAGAGAACGTTGCTCCATTTCTACTTTGAGCATTTAAATCAGTTGTCAGGGAGAGCATGCTGTGTGATGTCTGACAGCACCCAGCGCAGGTAGCCTGAGCTGTATTTCTCATGTCGCTGTTGCAACATCACCCAGACATGCAGGTTTAGTGGGACCAAGCTTGATGTTGTCACTGACCCCTGGCAAGGTGATGGTGAAAAGAGTTTCCAGGTGAGGCTGCAAAGGTTGCACAAGCAGCAAGACTTGACCATTGTGTGCTAGTCCAGAGCCATCCTGCTGCTGGCCAGAGGAAATCTCCAGGAAACAATTACGACCCCTGGCAAGGTGATGGTGAAAAGAGTTTCCAGGTGAGGCTGCAAAGGTTGCACAAGCAGCAAGACTTGACCATTGTGTGCTAGTCCAGAGCCATCCTGCTGCTGGCCAGAGGAAATCTCCAGGAAACAATTACTGAATCCTCACCAGCACACGGAGCCGAAAACTGCACCCCTGGAAACACAGTACTTGTGCCAACCGTGCTCTTCAGTGTGGCTTTTACTCTCCATCTGTGTGTGGATAAACACAACCTTGTGCCAGTAGCCTTGTGTAGGTGCACAGACAAAAAGAGACCGTTGTCCAAACAATATGGTATGGAGAGCTGTGGAAAAGGCATGTTGAAAAAGTAAAGGACATTTATGTTAAAAGAAGGTGAGAGAGCTGTAGGAAGAGCCAAATTACTAAAAAAAAAAAAAAAAGTACTTCAAGCAGCCAAATTAAACAAGACACAATGGGGGCCAACTTTGTCTCCCAGGCATTTCACGAGCCCACACCCCAGAGCTCAGGGGGTGCTGGGGGGAGAACCACGTGTTCCTCCAGGTCTTATTTGACTTGGCCAGGTGTAAAGAACGTTAAACCTTTTGTTTGCCTGTTTCTACAGCACTCAGATCTTACACTTTTTGCTTTATTTTGGGGTGCTTTTTATTGGGTGAGTTTTAAATCTTTTTGAAGACAAATAATTTCTTACTATTTAAAAAAAACCAATCAGTGGAGTCAAAGCGTAAAGTCATGTTGGTCATAGTATCTTGAAGGAAAATAGATACAGTATTTTGGAAAGAATTTGAAATGAAAACACAAAGCCTGATGGGATTTAAATGTAGAAGACCAAAAATTCAGTCTCGCCCCCTCTTTTCCCTCCCCCTATTCATGAGGTCACCATTTCTCATCTCACAGGCTATGGCATCTTGCCGGGATCCTAAGGCAGCCACCAGAAAAAGTGTTCTTTCTCCTCCAAGCACAAAGCAGGATCAAACTGGCCAAGAGAAAATAATGAGTGGTTTCTCGAAGTTACAAAGAGAAAGACTTTGTAGGACCAGCAAGAAAAAGATGTCCAGAAAATGCACGTAACCTTTCTCATCCCCTCAAATATTATACGTCTAATCCTGTTTGCAAGCGCGGGGCTGCAGCGTGCTGGCTCTCTGAAGAGGGAGGGCTCACACCGTTGGCATCTCAGCTCTGTGACTGCTTCTGCAGCAAGCAGCTTTTCTCACAGCATCACTTGCACTGCCCCTGCTCAGACCTCAGGAGGCGGACCTCTCTTCAGCCCAGGCCTGCTGTGAGCAGCACCTACACTTTGCATCCCCTCTAGTTCTCAGCCTACCTGGAGAAAAAGTGGTCGCTTGCTCTTTGACACTGCACCGTCCTTGAACATTTTTTAATACATTGTGACCCAGCTGGGGGCAAATCAATACCGTCAGGGGAGTAGGGATTGTGAATATTATTCTCCCCTTGCAGATTTCTCTGCAGAAAGACCCTGCAAACTCTAAGGACCTCCCGGCCGTATCAGTGCATCCTACTTGCTCTGTCACAGCTTTTGGGAGGACAGTGGCAAAGTGAATGCTCTAACTCTTGTCGAAGTCAGGCTGCATCACAATTATTTTCAGTGTACATGTCTCATTTTATTATTTTGGACTTAAGTCCAATGTAGGCTTGAGCTGAAGATCCGGTTTACAAATACATCATCAGGACAATTTCCCCAGTGCAAGAAAGGAGAATTTATTACAAAGAGAAAATTGTGTCCCTTAGAGAGAAAGATTAGTTTGTTGAATTTTGGCTCTGGATCTGATTGTCTCCAAGGCAAACTGGTGACATTCAGGGCATGGAATCAGTTTGGCTAGATTTGATAGTCCTCTGAAATAGAGGGAAGTCTTAAACATGTGCTCAGCATCAAGCACATTCCTAATATTCTGTCCGTATCAATACAGATGTCCATAGGCCAAACCCTGCAGCAAAGTCTTCAGCTCAGTAAAGCACATCTGCGGGTCATAGGCATGAGTCAGCTGACAGTGAGGAGCACAGCTCCTCTCTGTACACCTACAAAGCTCTTTCTAAAAATCACCATTTGGTGACTTACCATCATGCCGACTTTGTTGCTCAGGAGCTTGAGCTGCACGTGACAAGACTTCCAGCCTACCATGGTGTTAATCACATCATTCAGTATGAAGGCATGGGATTCTCCTCTTAATTTTCCTTTCCAGCCTGAAAGCCTCCACCAGCCTTGTCCTTCTCAGTTCCTCAAGAGCAAACAGGTGTTTATTTCTGTGCGATGCCACACAGCACCTTGGCTTGAAGCTGTCCCATGGACCTCCGGGACTGTGCACTGGGATTTTTACCTAGGTCTGCAGTTGTCCCCAGCATCTCTGAAAGACAAATCTGGTATTTATTCTTTTCTCAACCTCTGCTGCTACTTCTGCCCTGGATCTGATGGAGTTCCCCAGTCCTGTAGTAACAGTATTTTTCTGACACCACTTGTGGGAATGCAGGGATGAGCTCAGAGTGTCTGGCTCTGACACTGACAGATCTCACACTGCTCCCAGGGAGACGCCCAAATGTTAAAAAGATGAACCATATGGGCAGCCCCAGCACTTGAGGCCATTAATAGGAATTTTTAAGCCACTGTGATTGATGGGGCAGCTCTTACAAGTCTGAGATCAATGAAAATGCAACTTGATCTTTTGAACTCAACTCCTTAATTTTTTTGTTCCTTTTTCTGTAAAGAATCCCATAAAACCATTTCTGTGCAGACAAAAGCTGTCTGGGACACTTCATGTGAATTTGTCATGCATTTTCCTTTTGCTCCCCCCTCCGCCCCGTTTGCAGTTTCACACATAGTTTGGTTTTGACTCTTTCTCCGTGATATGTACAGGCATTTCAAGATCAGCTTTCTCTATACTTGGTATTGGATATTGTCTTGAATATATTTTTTGAGACTTGTTATTTTTCATCTGTTTTCAATTTAATTAATTTACCCCTCATTATAAGATGAACATCAGGGGAAAAAAATGGTAGGAAGAAAGAAAAGCACAAGTCACTGAGGACAGAGGAAAGGCTGAACAACCTTCAGGAGAAAGCAAAGTCCAAGAAAAGAATAAGAGGGTGTAACATATAACCATATCTAACGAGGCTTGGATTACCCAATATTGGTATTTTTCCCTCATAATCTGCTGACAGAAACCAACATTATCCAAAATGGTGCCATCTTCCAACATTCTCTATCAGACTCGACCCACAGAGCAGTCACTACCAGTAACTTTGAATTGAGCCAGTCCTCCACCAAGATGGCAATAGTTGTATACCGGCTGGATGATCCTGGAAATTAAAACCTCTAAGAGGCCTTACAGCTAGAGGAGAATGGGCCTAGAAAGGCAGAGAAAAGGGACAGCTTCCTAGAAAGCCAGGCAGGGAATTAGGGAGGGAGAGCCTGGGGAGCAGGGGCAGGTTGTGAGAGTGGCATGGGGAGATGTAGTTAGCTAGGGGATACACAAGACACCCCAGGAAGGAGGAGGGGGACACACAAAAGCAGTATTGATAACATGGGTGGGTTTGAGGGAGCAGAGGGAAATGTGAGGCACAGCAAGAAGAGAGGGCAGAGTGGTCCAGAGGGAGGATGTGAAGAGCAAAGGGCTGCAGAGGACAGGGCTGGATCGCAGCAGTAGGGAAAATTGTGAGAAAGTCAAGGGAACAGCCTTGGAGTGGTTGGGAGGGATGCAATGGGAGAAGGGGAAGAGCAGAGAGACAAACAGGAGCTCTTCCCGCTCCAGGGAGGGGAAGAACAGGAAGTGGAGCCCATGTTTTGTGTAGGATTGACAGCTGTATTTTGAACTAGAAACAACCACATATGAGGCAAGAGTTGGGAAAATGTCCCTTTGGGCACTAAAATGAAGAGATAAGTGAAAACAATGAAAGCCATGTGTTCAGTTACATGGGGGATTTGGAGAAGGAGCTGAAGGGGTGGTTCTGACTCTTGGATTAGGGCCTAGAGTGGGATATCTTCCCGTCCCATAACTACCTGGGGGCTCAAACAACTCAGTGCATGGCTCAAGGCAGGTAGGTTTTAGCAGAGTTTTGGGACAGGCTGTGCATGCTGGACTTCCAGGAAAGGAGAGGATATGTTTCCAGAAATCCCAGCCTGAATGCATTTTCTACAACACACCAAGCTTTAATGGGGAAGCACTCTGCTAAAAGTGGGGAGGACTTTTTCGCTACCCCTTCCTGCTTGGATGCTCGGCATAAGGCTGGGCACACTTCCCAGCTGGTTATGGCAAATGGCAACAGTGGGAGCACTGGTGGTGGAGGATGCAGTGCAGTCCCTTGGAGGTATACAGCACTTCTGAAACACCATGGATCGTCATTCTTGCCCTTCTCTGGGGCTGTCACTGTAAGGCTCAGCTAAGAGAGAAGCAGAGATGGAATGAACTGGTTGGGAACAGCATGGGTCTAGGAACTGGGATTATTCAGTTTGTCTCAGTAGCAGGTGTATCCCACCCTGGATCATGCTGCTTCCCTGTTCTTAGCCAGAGTTGTCAAGGAGCAATTCTGGGTTCAGAGCACACAGCCATCTGGGAAAAAGAGTCACTGAAGGCACTGATGGGATTGGGGGGACACAGATCTTCATCACCTATTAAAGAAAACTGAAGCTCTTCTGCAGGACCCAGCAGCATAGTTCAATTCCAGAGAGCTGGTCAACAAAAACCAGCTTAAGTTGGACACCGAAGTGTCCAGTGAACTTAAAGTATGTGATAAAATTTCCAGTGTAAGCAGGCTATCATTACAGCTCCATG
>NW_010248236.1:1526-12286 GCF_000690775.1 Eurypyga helias | reverse complement strand
GAAAGAGTTAAACCTTACCTCAGAACAACACCTGGGATTCTCCTATGCATTATCTGGTTTCTAAAACTAGTCTCTCTGGGACATGGTCCTGTACAGGCAGAAGGAAGTGTCTACAGCTGCAGGGCAGGAATGATGGGTCCAGTTCACTCCTCTGGATCTCCCACCCACTTCAGGGAGAAGGGTAAGCAATTGCTAAGCAATGGAAAGTGCTTGTGAACAATGCAGACCTCAGGCACCCCAAAGCATTCAAGCACTTTGATACCTTCTAGCAGCAGGCACAAATCCAGTTGCAGCTGTATGCAGCCTGGAGTTTTTTGTCTTCAAACAAGCCATTCAGTGGTGTCCCAGAGGCTGTTCACAATGTGGATCACTGCCAGGGCTTCACCGGGACCTTCTGGAGCAACCAAATCTGGTTTGCAGTTCATATGTGACAATGTGGCATCCACAGAGATACCCTCACACTAGATGGGTTCTTCCATTGAAAGCCTTAATATTTATAAAATGCAACTCTGCCTCATTAAAAATATTACACTCATTTAGCTGGCTCAGACGTGCGTTAAGCTCCAAAGCGTACCAGTGGCAATGCTACTAACCTGAGTGGTTTAGGCTTTAGAGGCTTTGTAACTATTACCTGTGATTAACATTTCCCTTAAAAATGGTCAGTGGAGGTGTGAGACATACCAGGCTGGCAGCGTTAAAAACTACATCTGTGTCCCCAAAGAGCAGATGTAGGCTGATAAAAGACAGGACCAGCTTCTCACACCCACACAGAGCTCTGGCCACACAGCTTGGCCTCACACCCAACTTGGAGGGACACCTTGGAGAAGTGAGTGACGAGCTCAGTTGTCACGACTTTCTCACATGCTGGCTGCAATTACTGAGGCTGCCAAAAGCCACAAGAAGGCAGCCAGATAGCGTCACTGCATGCTGGCAAGGCTTGTCTCTTAGGAGCATCTACTGACTGGAAGCCCTTTCATTGCCATCCCCCACTATTCTAGGTCAACTGCGGCACAGTGTTGAGCTTTAACAGGAAACACAAAACAACCATCCTTTGGCCTAATACACTTTCCTGTGCAGACAGTTTGCCTCAACTGGGCACACCTTGAACCAGGTGAGTGTTTGCTTCCGTGAAAACAGCAGCCTGGCCTTGTAGAGTCTCTACGACTGGTCACATTTAACTTTACTTCTCACTGTCTTTTATATATCAGCTTTACAGCCTGATAACAACTGGGCAGGACTGGATATTCCTGGCACTCTGTTCATGTATTCTGCAAGGTTTGTAGTTTGGCACTAGCTATGTTTTGCTGTCTCTTGCTCTTGAACTGTTACCTTCTGATTGCTTGAAAATGACTCATGAAATTCATATGGTCCAAATTAAGTCTATGGCTGAACAGTCATGGTGCTGTAGATTACTTAAAGGATTTTAGGCAGAACCTTAATATTTCATTGTATGTCTGCAAACTCCTGAGTTTTTTTAGCAGGAAGCAAAATGTAAAGTTTGCAAACTATGAAAATATTTCATCATATGAGGAGCTGAACCCTACTTTCATGCTCATTTAATACTTTTTGTTGCTCACTATGGTTAATGCAGCTATAAAGCAATGTCGTTACAGAAAGTTTCAGTCTCCCAAGGGCATTTCTCCATTTTTGTTCCCTAGTCCAACACTAGAATTTTTCTTCATACAGTAGAGAACATTCACCAGGTGTTTCTTTAAAAAACATGATAAACATCTCATGGAACATTTCCATTATCTTGGGTTGTATAAAAAGTTATGTGTGTACAAATACCCATTTTGAGTTCTGTCTGGTGGGGTAGTCCCTACTGTCAGCAGTTCTTTTCCAAGCCATCCTAAGAGGTTCTTTACAACCTCTATCCTTGTTCTCTCCCTGCCCATATCTGCAGCACTGGCCTTGCACTCCTGGTCTGCCAGCTCTGTTCCTTATCACTGTAGCAATTCTTGAGCATTTTCCAGTGCACATCTGGTGACCTGAATTGCCTCTGCAGCACTGGCCTTGCACTCCTGCTCCACCAGCTCTGTTCCTTATCACCACAGCAATGCCTGAGCATTTTCCAGTGCACATTTGGTGACATGAATTGCTCAAGAATAGGGAAATACTGCTCCTGGTGTGCAAACAACTACTGCACTCAACAACGCTTTTTCAGAGCTGCTGCTAAGCTTACTCTCCATTAGACAAGTACGTAGGTGAGACTCACAAAGCTTCAAGCACAGAAGTCTTGATTTCTCTTTTCTTAATTACTCTCAGAACCTGACCTACCTACTGTTTGGGGGAGCTGTACTGTTGGTCTCAAAGTCAGTCTTTCACCCCCGAATTTGATGTGAAAAAGAAATATTTACCCTTCCCTAGGTCTTAATTCTCTTACGCTTGATTCCCCAGCATGTCCAAACGGTGTTCAAAACGCCTTTAGCACTTGGACTGTCCATTTTCAATTTTTGCAAAGGCTGGAGGGTTTGCCAGTGGTTTTGCTTTCCCAGCATGAGCCAAACATGCCTGCCAGATTTCTCAAGAGGGGTTGTAAGATTTTCCAATTTCTAAATAGGCCAATGGAGCATAAAAATATCAAAATATAAAATGAATGTGTTTTATGAAAGGATTCTCTGTTGTCAAGGAGGGAGGGCTGGCAAACACCTGAGGGCGCCGGGAACTTTTCTCCTCTGTGACCTGAGGCTCTTGGGAAATGACCTTTACCAACCTGGAGGCTCAGGAATGCGGTGGTGCCAAACGTCTGCCCCACGTATTGTGGGCAACTTAATGGAAAAAACTGTAAATACTGCAGAATGTTGTGAATTGTTAGTGGTATTACTATGTCTTTAGATAGAGGCATGTACTGTGCATTTTATTCTCTATAACTCTCTTTTCATAACAGTTAACTACTGTCTAACAAGGAAAGAAAAGTCAGAGGTTTCATGGTTGCAGGAAGTACATAGTGTCGATGGATTTGCATAGTATTTAGAAGAGTTAGAGTTACATTGCAGTGACGCAGTTCTACAGCACTTGCTAATTCCCTCTTCTCCCCAAATACTTCCTCCTGGCTCCCGTTCTTGTTTGTTCGAACATATCCAGTCTGTTATTCCTCTCTCCAAGCACTGTGCAGTTACTGGACAACTGCAGTTGAACATATTAACACCCCATTTACTATTCTGCAGTAGATCTCTGGCTGACAGTGCATCCAGATGAGAGTCCACTGTTCCATACACAAACATGGCCATCCAGACTGTTCCAATGGCAAGTCCATGCATTTGTCTCTTGCTCTCTAGTTTCATCTTGCTTTCTGCCTCAAAATGTTGCTGTCCAGCCATGCATCTATTCCAACAACTGCAGTAAACCGGGTCTTAAAATCCCACTTGATTGTCTAGCAAAGTGGAGTGCGAAGCATTCCCAGGAGAGTTTGTGTGATGGTGATCTCTGCGTCAGAGGCAGGCTTTCTATTTGTCAGATTTCTACTCAGAGTTCAGGTTTCACATAGATATTGCCCATTTTTACACACACGTTGGCAGCTTTTTACTCTGCAAAGTGCCTGACCAGAAGTAGCAGACCTGTTGTACCATCTTCTGCTCTGATTACCATAACGGGGCAAACCTCTCATGAGCCATCTAACAGCACTGCAAGGGTGACCCTGGAAAAATCCCTGGAAATGCCCTTTCCACCTTGAGAGCTGGTTTCAATTGCCCTCCTTTTGTGGCAAATGGGGGTAGAGGTGGTGACATCAGGCCCTTCTTGGCAGCTCCCTTTTCACAAGGAAGCATGCATTCAATTAGAGGATTTTAATTAAAATACTTTTCTGTAGCATCCTGTTTCCAGGCCCTGCTGTAAATTTAACTTGACGTTCTCTCATTTAACAGGTGGGTGAGATTATTCTGAGAGCTGCCAGATGGAAGAAAGCAGAAACAGGGCTGGCTGTTGAGATAGAAGAATGAAGAGAGGAAGAGAGAGAGCAAAAGCAAGGACTGGGACACATATCTGCTGCATATCTGTTGATATTTACTATGTAACATGCTATCCCTTTCTGTGATGGTTCTTCATTGCCATATGCGCGTGACTTCTTAAATTTCTTTTGAAGGATAAAAGTGGCAAATCCAGGATCAACACAGTTGCATTTGATTTCCTTTCCTTACGGACTGGAGCTGTTCAGGAATAACCGATGAATGGCAGTTGATGCAAAATTCAAAGTACCTCCATTCTACCCCCCTCAAAAAAACCCAAACCACTCTTTAACCTGGAAGCAGGGAAGCAGAGTAACAGCTGTGAGGCTGCCATGGTGGCCGTGGGAGTGGGTAGTTCACTAGCAGTCTCTTCCACCGCTGCAGCTGTGTCAGCACCAGCTTCCAGATGCAATGGGTTAAAGGATATGGGAGAGGAGATTGCTTCCAAGAGGTTAAAACTCAGCAGCTAGCAGAAGCCAGGATGAGGAATGTGGAAAGCTGCCAGCTGGGAGTCTGTGAGGTAGAAAGGCTGGAGACAAGGAGTGGCTAGGAAAGAAAATGAAAGGGACCAAAGGAAGAGAGAAAAAGGGGAAGGACAGTCTGGGAAGGAGGAACCTTAGGGTACAGGAAAGGAAGAGCTGCTGGGGGTTGCTGAGCACAGGGAGAAGACTGAAAAAGTTACAGAGGTGACCAGGATAGGAATAGGGTGGGGTAGGGGAAGAGAAACAAAGACCCTTATGCTCTCTTTTTCCCTTTGATAGCAACAAAACATAACAAAATTTAAGACCAAGCTTCAAGCTAGTGTGGAAGGCTGCCTGCACGGATCTCCTTCCCATGTGTTACGTAGGACCGCAGTACTCTGACCCCTCCACCACATGGCATGTGCTGCCAGAGGTGAGACCTCCAGAGCAATGCAGGGTAGAGGCTGCCTGAGCCCGTGCAAAGCTGTGGTGCGAGAGAAGAGGATGTTATAAATCCCCAGGAGCATTGTGTTCTGCTGTCATAACTCATAGCGGTAGGGCAACTGGTCTCACTTTTGTATGGGTGGCCTGAACCAACTGCTTCCAAAGGAGACTTTTGCAGCAGAGGGCTGAGTGGGTAAGGTGCTCCTAGGGAGAATCCCTGGTAAGCCCTGACTTCCTCCTTTCCATTTGGTAGAGGTTGGTTCAGGCTCCAACTTCAGAGGTCTGGAGCATTCAAAGGTGTTGATTACTTCTTTAGATTTGCTGTTCTAACTCCGGAGGGCCCCTGAGTGAATCCACAGCCTGCGTGATTTGGTTGTAGAGTGATAAAAATTGTGCAGGTAAGCACTCAGAGTCCTCATGGTTTCCCCACAAAGAATGGGATTTCAGACAAAGCTGCTGTCAGTCCAGGATGGATACAAGAGCGTTTCATTGAGATCTAACCTACCAAAAACCTACCCCTAGAATGGAATAACAAATGCATATAACACCTACATTTGTGATTAGATTTTGCAATATCATGGGCAAGTACAGCTTTGCTTCTGTTTAACAAACTGAAATGTTTCAATATCTACCAAACCCAAACCATATGGTTTCAATTTTCCAAAGGAGAAAAATCCTATATAAAACCAGATCCCATTAAAAAAAAAAAAAAGAAGAAGAAAAAGATTCAGTGGTAGATTCTTCACGAACAAGCACAGCCTAGACATTTGTAAAAGCTGAAGCTTACATCAGAAAGTCATCGCACAAAGTAAAGTGTTTTGGCCAGCAAATAGACTTTTATCAGTCACATTGTAATCACTCTCTAAAAAGAGATTATAATTTTTTCCAACAGGGCCTGCTCTCCATATTATTGCACCAACGGTCTTTAATTGCATCAGTATCCTTTAATTCTTTACCGGTCGTGCCTCCTATGAGTCTTTCTATAATTTTCCCTGGGACTGATGCCAGGCTAATGTGCCTGTGTTTGCCTGAGCAATCCCATTTATCTTCCTGAACACAGGAACAACAACTAGCTGCTTTTCCAGTCATCTGGAACTGTCTCACTGTTCTAGGACATGTGAAATATCAACAGGAATAGCCAGAGTGCTCTTTAGCAAGTCTCCTTTAAGCTGTACCTGGTCAGTGGACCTTAGAATATTTAATTTTAATAATTGTTCAGAACCTTCTCATGTTACTCTTGATCAGAGATTCACAGAGAAGGAGTGTCCACCAGACCGTCTGCTGAGACCTCTTGTTTTTTGACTTCTGATACAAATGTTGCCCAGCTACTTTTACAGCACGTCCCCAGACCAAGGCCTGGCCAAATCCAAGTAACAGCAGAAGCCTCAGACAAGACCTGTTTTCAGCATACTGAAGGTAAAGGGAGATAATTTGTTCACTGCACACTTTGACGTATGTGGCTTTCTCTGAGCCATTGCTTTCCAAACCATTGGCTCTCATGCTGGGAACTGAAGGGGGATTTTTGAGTCTAAAGATTTTCCCATGACTCTGTCCTTTGTTAGCCTCCAAAGCAAAAGTAAGGATCCTCAGAAACTTCCAAATTTTTCCAGCTTCCCAAGAACTGTTAAAAGAGTATGATTCAGGAAACTCCCTTGACTACTTCGAAATCTTCACTGTTTGATTTATGTAGTTTTTTTCTCCCACCTTCCTTTCCTACAGACTGCAAACTTTTTTCTCCATCCGCGGTGTCACACACAATAAACCTCAGCCACTTGCTTGACTTGTAGAACTTCTTGTCTGTAGAACTGAAATACAGTGTAGACTGAGCGCCTCCGACTTTCCAGTTTTGCTGTCAAAGCTACCTATCCAAGCAAAGGGCTTTTTTTGTTATTCCCAATATATTTTTAAAATGTTTTCTTTAAAGCCACACTGGTCAGTTTACTTTTGTTTTAATCATGCCCGTATTTTTAATGTATAAATTGTATTAAACATCTGCTACTTTATCTATTTTTTTATCTGACAGCTTGTTATTGGATCACTGCTTTCAGGTAGCCTTCAGACCAGGCTGATTTCCATTCAGCTACATTTCTATCCATACCCAACAAAACAGCATTTTACGCATGCACACGATGATGGGTTGTGAGCATTCAGCTGGTAAGGCATCCACAAAGATACTCAGACTTAGCTAAACTTTTCCAACTTTTCCAGTCAGAAATACTTACAAGCATTGGGAAATGGTGTTTGGAGTTTAAAATAAAAATTGAATTACTGTTTCATGCCATGCTGTCTGCACATGACAAATACACTTTTGCCATCACAGGTGTTCAGGCTAGCAGTGACCTTTAGGTTAGGTATTAACACCTTGTGTAGCACAAGAGTTGTTACTGAGCTACCTCATCCGGATGCAGGATACTGTGTGAAAAGAAATTAACATCTATTATTTTTAGCAACTCTTAGAAGTTTTATCACTAGTAACAACATGAGAAGTCCAGTAAATATTCCCAAGGTTCTTCTTGGCCAGATGTCTGCCATTCCCCATCGTCGGTGAAAATAGTTAGACCATTAGCTCACACGCATTCAAATTCTGTGATTCTGAAACAACAGCGACTCTTTGGTACATTACAGCCTCTCTGATGCCTGGAGACACAGTCTCTGCTGCTGTCTCTTCTGGACAAGTTGTAACTGTCAATTTTAATGTCTGTGTCATAAGACTACCCCACTGTAGCTATAAGGACTGCTAGGTTTTTGGCCCTAGGATTGATGACACCCAGTTTGGTTATTATCCCATGCACAGCTGGAACAGAGAAACATTCCCTTCATTCATGCACACAGAGGCATCTCAGGACTTGGACCCCATCAACTGGTTTGAGAAAGGTGCCTCAACATCTTTAATTATACATGCCACTACTAAGTGTGCAGTCATCTCAGGTCAACCATAGCCGTCATGGTCAGACGTCACACTCACCCACCTCCTTCGGAAACAGATCTCTGTGGCCAAAGCTCAAGGGGACACAACTGGGAAGAATTCCTATCATTTTGGATGTATGCATGTGAGTTAAAATAATTTCTTGAAGTTCATGAGAACACAGGTTTTACTTCTGATGCTATTACTGTAAAACATGGCCTACAGGATTAGTTACCTTAAAGGCTAATTATTTTTAAACATTTGGGCACTGTTTTGTGCCACAGACCACTGCTCAGACCTCTGCATCTCCCATAGCCTTGGGTTTTTTTTTTGGAGCAAAAAGAAGGATAAAGTGATTTAGGAAGAGTTAATGCCCCTGAACAGATGCATCAGCAAGAGATGTGACAAAATGTCAAGCGGAATGTGCCTGAGGGCTTGGAATTTGGCAGTGGAGGCAGCAGATGAGTCCCCAGGATGGCATGTCCCCCAGAGGCCCAGCATGCTTTGGTGACAGCTGTGATTTTTATGGCCTGGCTTCGATGACAGTTTGGGAGGGGTCAGCTCTGCTCTTTTCTGACAAGAATTTGGTTTGTCATCAGATTCTAAAATCCCTCTGATTTATGGCATCAGCCCCTGCTGGCGTTTTACTCAGATACATGTCCTCTCCCCACTCCCTGCGGACCGAGAGGTTAAGGTGCAAACACTAATCTTAAAATTAAACTAATTGGGAGGAAAAGGGAAGTGGTAGGTCATGAGGTGATAGGAAACACTGAGAAGAGCAAGCTTCAAATAATCTGTCATTAAGAGCACTTCATCTGAAAACAGACAGCTCTTCCACCGCCATCTGAACACCAACTCTTTTACTAACCTCCACGGTCCATACTCAGACCTTTGCACGTTGCAGGGAATTAAAAGACAACAGATGCCTACCTCTTGGTAGCATGTCCCCCCATATTTGCAAAGCAATCTCCCAGGAAGGTGATCTGCTTGGAACAAAAGCTTTAACGGTAAGTGTGGAATGCGTCCAACCGCATAGGGTAAGGGCCATGTCAGCACAGCTCTCCTCAGCTTCTCAGCTCCCATTCGGTGTGACCATGGTGTGTCTTTCTCTGGCCACATAGCACCCATCAAAGGACCTGTGTGTCACTTGCAGACAGTCACTTAGGGCACAGGTAGATCTTGTTTCCCTCCTGGGTTTTCTGACCATTTAAACATTTCTTTTTTGCAGGTCTGGTAAGACACGGTAGCACAAACAGTTCTCCCACAAGCCAAAAGCCCAACTGCCACCAACACTGGCATTTAATTCACATCTTTGTAGAAGATGTTATAGAACAAATACATCTATTCTGATTACTCTTTCAGCTGCCACCACAGCTTAAAAAAAGGGAAAACCAATGTTGTTGCTTCCAAACACCACCTTTTCACCCTTTACTTACCTTACAGGTACAGGTCTGTTACGAATCAGAGGTGTTAACAGTCTCCTGTTGGGAAGTCCAGTTCTGTTCAAGCTCCATAGCATCTGGAAGGTCCCAAGGTATGGGATATTCTCTATGGAAGTGAACAGAGAAAGCTGAAGGTGACCATTCAAGAGTCTGAGACAAGAGGCTTGGTTCTGAGGCAGCCTCGCTGCAAAGGTGAGAAACTGGATATTCTCTATGGAAGTGAACAGAGAAAGCTGAAGGTGACCATTCAAGAGTCTGAGACAAGAAAAAAGGCTTGGTTCTGAGGCAACCTCGCTGCAAAGATGAGAAACTCTGGTCTTAGACTAATGCAGCTGTTATCACAACATTATTACAGAGTCCTAAAATGGGTACAAGAAACCACGGGTACACCACCATGTAAAGGGATGAGGCTCTGCTCCAGTATTCCTCATGAACTCTTCTCTAAATGTGGCTGCACAAGCCTGGGACAGAGGCTGGAGGCTTCAGGGATCACTTTTCGGGGAGATGACAACAGAACATTCAAAATCACTGGATGCCATGTGGCCGAGCTGTGTGTGCTCTGTGGTATCAAGAGGGGCTGAGTGGTGGGGATTCTCAGCATGGCACTTGACACCCTTCTAGCAAAATACATTCATTTCCTGCCTGGTTTCACCACCATTCTTGCCTGGCATCCTCTTACCCTTGGGCCTCATGCATTTGCTTCCCTCTTTCCTCCCTATACTCTGCCACATAGCTTGAGATGTTTGGTGAGTTTCTCTTTACTCAGGAAGGGGAGAAAATGCAAATATTCCCAAAAGTAAGAGAAGCAATTTAAATCAATCAAGTCTTGTCCACCAAAATGAAAAAGCCTGGACTCACCATGTTAGAACAACAGCAAGAGAAAGTTCAATGCAGATCCTTGCCCACAAAGGATGCAGGGGACACAGAGTGTCCCAAGAGGTCTATCACACCTCCTGGGGATGTGGAAAAAAGCTGAACTGGCCTTTGCTGTGGAAACATTCCAGTTCAGTTTTTTCATAACCAGCTACAGTCTGTTGAAAAACTTCATCTCAGTAAGAAATGTCAGGCAGAGGTCACTCAGGACGTCTCAATACTTCTGCTGAGGTGGAAAACCTTAATAAGTTTGCCATCTACCCATCAGGATGAAAAATATTTTGAAGTATCAGAATTTTCTGCTGAATGGGTGCTACAGATTCCAACTGTATTTATGGAGAGTCATTTTTCTCCATTTGCCATCACAGGGCTCTAGTAGTGATGTTATAAGCACTTCTCACAATTAGCTCTGTCTGAGAGAAATATATGAATGGCAATACAAATCTGTCCCAGAAGGACTGTTCTGCTTCCTTTGTGGCTATTTTGGTTTATGTCCCAGTTGTCATCCTAATATGCAACTGCCTAATTAGATAGCAAATGCTCCCTGAAGACCTCAGGGTGCTGTATGCAGTCTGAGGACAGCACTGAAACAGGAAAGGCCAGAGCCACATGAAATAGAAGAATACATTTTTCATTAATACCCTAAATATATCCCCCCGATTTCCAAGAGGCTGAGTTCAGTAGGAACAAT
>NW_010248236.1:0-1506 GCF_000690775.1 Eurypyga helias | reverse complement strand
ATGCCGAAGCACAGGACTTGGGCAAGATGAGTGGCCAAAGAATTGCAGGCGAAATAAAGGGTGAACCGATTACAACTGCTAACACAATCAGAAAGTGTGAAATACTGGTCTTAGGGCTCCAAAAGACTCCCAAACTTCACAGTCATCTGAATAAGGAATCAGAATTTCAGTACCATCTATCTGCCTCTAGACTCCGCAACACTTCACAGATTTTTCTTTTTCCCTGTGAAATGTTTTCCAGATTTCCTCTACTTCTGCTTCTTGCCAGTGATACAAATACCACAGAAACAGTCTATCTCTAAAGTGTTCTGGCAAACAATTCAGACGCTGGCTAAGACTCTAATGTGCATTGGCTACATTAGACTTTTATAACGTGTCAGCTAGCCCCTGATAGCTACCATGTGGTGATAACGATTATTCAGTCCAAAACCTAAATGAGACAGAGAAAGCACATGTGTAAAGTGGGAATCCATCTCCGCAACGATGCTCTCACACCCCTAGCATGCTTGCTAGGTGTGAATTCGGAGCCCTGGCCTGTTAGCACTGAAAGAGGTCCTACTCTTCCCAGCCTCATATTTATGGGTTCATCACCCCTATTTGTCACCACTATGTCTTCATCTTTGGTTTTTGTTTTTGGTTTTTGGTTTTTTTTTTTCCAGCTTAGTGATGCAGAGGTTGTGGAGAGCCTAGTGCAACTTGCATATCTCTCTAAAGAAGCTAAAGCAGCTAATGGTCCCACAGTTCACTGGAGAAAATTGATGGTGTCAGGGTGAATGAGCCACTGCTGGGATGATCAGCCTCACCGAAGTCAAGGTTTGCACTCAAGTGCTGATATTTTGGAGTTGCATGTCAGGTATAATTTAATACTGGGAACCTAGAAGTGTCTGACTGGACTTTGGAGAGAGCCTAACCACTCTGTTCTGCATGTCAAATTAACTACCCAGTAGTGAACTCCCCTGGCTAAATGACCACCCGTTGGCCAGCTGCCACACCACAAAGCTCCCCATACAACCATCTCAAAAATGGAAACTTGTTATTCTGAAGCTGCCTTGTGAATACCCGTTCTGTCAAGGCTGGAGGGAAATATTTGGGGCAGGCAGGCTGAGAAAACAGAGAGGTGTTGGGTGTCAGAATTGATTTAAATGGGCCGCAGGTTTTTGCGGGGAGCGATGGAGCTCAGTAGCCAGAGGATGGGAGGTAACTAGGGTGGGGGGCTCAGAGGCTGAAGGAAACGCACAAGAGATAAGCCTCAAATGCCTGAGAGTGTCATTTGGGTGGAAGAACAGAGCATTGTCTGTTCCTACTTGGCGTGTGAGGACTTCCTTGTCTTCACAAACATTTACATGTAGCAATTGCCTTCAGGGAAAGGCCCTCAGTGCTATGCTGCTGGTAAATCAGTGGGAGCTGCTCCTCGGAGGCCCCTGCAAGCTGAACTGCCAGGGGACCTGGTAAGGCTGAAAATGGCAGGTTCAAATGGCCTTTCATAGAATCACAGACTCATAGAAT
>NW_010248235.1:0-6547 GCF_000690775.1 Eurypyga helias | reverse complement strand
AATATTAATAGTAGTAATAATAACAGTAATAATAGCAATAATAGTATAGTAATAAACTTAATAGTAATAAATTTAATGAAAACGAAAACTCTGAAAAGAGAGAGAAAAAAACCCACGAAAAACAAATCATGTAACTGCTCAATGCCCACAGACCAATGCCCAGCCAGTTCCCGAGTAATGATTGCTTTCCCCTAGCCAGCTCCCCCACAGTTTATATACTAAATATGACATCATATGGTATTGACTGTCCTTTTGGCCACTTTGGGTCAGCTGTCCTGGCTATGCTTCCTCCTACCTTCTTGTGCACCTTCTCGCTGGCAGAGCATGGGAAGATGAAAAGTCCTTGACTTAGTATAAGCATTGCTTAGGTACAACCAAAACATCAATGTGTTATCACATTATTCTTATGCTGAATCCAAAACACAGCACTATATTGGCTATTAGGAGGAAAATTAACTCTAACCCAGCCAAAATCAGGACAGTGTTTCACCCATCACAAAGAAAATTTGCTAAGGATTTTTGTTAACTCCCTTACGGGTGATGTCTGCATGTCCCATATGTATTTAGTTAAGAGAAAAAAAACTTACATTGTCTGTCAGAGTGTAGGGGAGATCATAAAACTCTACCTTTTACAGACTAAATTTAATTTAACCATGTTGCTGGGATGTTGCCATAACTCATCGGTTTTCAATGGAATGCCATTTATAACAATAATTAAATTTTATTGTGTAGTTGAACTGGTGTCTACTGCAAATACATTTTCCCTCAGGAAGTAAGATACTATATCACCATTTAGTACTCTAATCGCCTCTTCTGAAAAAAAGTTACCATTATTAGTTCACAACTGAGTAAACAGCAATAACATTTCTTAGTGTGAATAATATTTTTCTGGCACAAATTTACAACACCAATTTCTTTTGAAGATTTTTAAAGCATTCAGCATACTGGAGCTTGTTGTAAATTGTTTGTGTCCAGTTTTGTAAGACACAAAAGCTGCTAGGTTGTCTGGCTTTACAGATACATGCTGTGTCTGGGAACTAAATGAGGAATTAGAAAAAATTAAATTGGATTAATTTAAAGATTAGATGTACAGTGTGTTTATTTTACCTGAATATAACAGCCTGATATATTAACTGCAAACATGATCAAGCTTCTTGTATTTGCCTAAATTAAGACTGCAGTTTTCCACATATATTTCACAAAGATTTACTGCGCTTATACAAAAATGGTCTTTTTTTTTCTTCATATTGCATTAAAGATATAAGTTTATTATCTAATACAGATATTTACTTTGATCTCAGAGTAATATCCTTAAATAAGTCTACTGATTATTTAACTCATTATTTGGATGAGAATAGGAGTAGAAAAATGTTTTTCACTTCTAAATCCATCATTGCATTGTCATTCACATATTTTCTGAATATCTATCTGTACTGTGATAACTACAATTTGTAATATGATATGCAATCAAATCAAATATTAATAACATAATACTTTACATTGTCCTCTTCTTTCTATAATGTGTCTGGCTTTTTCTTCTTTTTCTGGAAGATTTTCAGATCTGCTGGGCAAGAACTACCTTATACTTTATAATTTGTAGAATGCATTATAGACAGCAAGGCTATAATAACTCATTCCAGTGATCCTGCTCCAGTAAAAGCCATCTACAAAATTTATTTCATTGGCAGTGCAATGACTTCTGAGTAAGTAAACTATTTGTAAATAAAGGGCTTTAATCACAGAATTATACGAACATGTAGTTGTTCAGACTGGAAGGGACTTCATTAGGTCTTTAGTCCAGCCTCCTGGTTAAATGCACATGGACTGTTCCCATTTGCCTTATTCACCTTTATGTGCAAAAAAAATAAAATAGCTGTGAACAGGACTAGCTTCTTGTGGTTTTTTTTTTTGTTTTTTTTTTTTTTAAACAAAGAGGAGGACCTGGGGAACTGCAAGATAGCCAGTCTCACCTCTGTGCCCAGAAAAATCATGAAGTAGATCCTTCTGGAAACCATCCTAAGGCACATAAGAAATAAAGAGGTGATTGGAACCAGTGTTCTTGACAACATTTGTCAATAACATGGACAATGGGATTGAGTGCACCCTCAGGAAGTTTGCTGATAACACCAAGCTGTGTGGTGTGGTCACACGCTGGAGGGAAGTAATGTCATCCAGAGGGATCTTGAAAAGCTGGAGAGGTGGGCCACTGCCAACCTCATGGAGTTTAACAAGGCCAAGTGCACGGTTCTGCACCTGGGTTGGGGCAATCCCAAGCACAAGTACAGGCTGGGTGGAGAGTGGATAGAGAGCAGCCCTGAGGAGAAGGACTTTGGGGGACTGGTAGACAAAAAGCTAGACATGAGCCTGCAATGTGTAATGGCAGCCCAGAAAGCCAACCGTATCCTGGGCTGTATCCAGAGAAGTGTGGCCAGCAGATCGAGGGAGGGGATTCTCCCCGTCTACTCTGCTCTTGTCAGCCCCCACCTGTAGTGCTGCATCCAGCTGTGGAGCCCTCAACATGAGAAGGATATACACCAGTTGAAACAAGACCAGAGGAGGGCCATGAAGATGATCAGAGGGCTCCTGTGAAGATAGGCTGAGAGTTGGGTTTGTTCAGACTGGAGAACACTCCTGGAAGACATTATAGCAACTTCCAGTGGCTGAAGGGGGCTTAAAGAAAAGCTGGAGGGGGACTTTTTGCAAAAACCTGTAGTGAGAGGACAAGGGGTAATGGGTTTAAATTGAAAAAAGGTAGATTTAGATTGGACAACAGGAAGAAGTTCTTCATGGAGCTGGTGGTGACGGACTGGAACAGGTTGCCCAGAGAAGCTGTGGATGCCCCATCCCTGGAAGTGTTCAAGGCCAGGCTGGATGAGGCTTTGAGCAACCTGGTCTAGTGGAAGGTGTCCCTGCCCATGGCAGGGGGGTTGGAACTAGATGATCTTTAAGGTCCCTTCCAACCCAAACCATTCTATCATTCTCTGATTCACTACAAATGGCACTCAACTGCTGGTGTCAGTGAAAAGCACTAGAGGAATTGAGTGTCATAGTGAATCTTTCTTAGGATAATTAAAATAAGAAAACTTATTTGAGTAAAGCAATTGTTAAAAAATTATGGCTTTTTTATTGATTAGAAAATGTCTATCTTAAATTTCTTTGCTTAAATAAATAATTTTTAAATGTGCAAGAGGTCCATAATGCACAGAAACGTGTGTAAACAAATAATTTCAATTCTACTGTAGGCATGAAAAATTCTGCTATCTCCACTCAAATACAGGGTCCTTAGATATCAAAGATTATTGGTAGCAAAGATGTGTCAGATACACCTTTAGTAATTATCTGCTGCCTCCTGTTCCATTGCATAATAGTTTAGTATGGGGTTCTCCCATCTGCAAATCAGGAGCTGTTTTATTACTACTTCCCACATTCAGTCATAATCTGTCTATACAATACTACTCAGCTTTGTAATACATTCTACAGTTAAAGTCATACCAAGTTAGAAAAAAATCTTTTATTATATACTTGGGAGAACCTCAACTCCTGGACCTCCATGGGCTTAGTGATGTATAAGCAGAATAGAAGGTGATCTATCACTCTCTCAAAGCTTATAATCTAAACCATTGAGAAGGATAGGGAATTGCAGTAACATAACATATATAATCAGAGTAAATATGGTTGCCACGGGCATAAAAACTTGTAATAAATACTTTTTTTCTTCTTTTTTCTTTTTTTCTTCTTTTCTTTTTTTTTTTTTTTTCCTGGGAGTTGGAAGTCCACAAGGGAAAGCGTAAGGTCAAAAACAAGGCAAGTAATAAAATGAGCACTCAGGTAACATAAGCAATAGAAAAATGATTTAGCTTTTTCATTATTGTTCACAGTTTACCAACAGAAGCTTACAGAGTCTCTCATTTGAACCTTTCTCTACAGGGGTTGTGTTTCAAATTCAACAGCAGACCAAATTTACCAGAACAAAAATGATCAGTATCTAGTTGCCACTGATATTCACTTATGATTTTTTTTTTTATCCTGTTTAAAATCATATTGGTATTATGGGATTGGAAGACAGCAAAGGTGATGCCACTTTTAACAATGGTGTCCATAAGGAATCCTGAGAGCTATGAACAAATAAGTCTTATGTCTGTGGCTATCCTATTGGTAAAAATGTGTAAGAAAATAGTAATCTTAATGCACATTGATGGCTCTAAGTGAGCACTTAGATCTCAGGAAAGAGATCAGAACTTGTAATACGTAGCTGTGTGAAAACATCAGCTGAGTTATTAGTAGCAAAGCAAAACCATACAGGTTAGGAATGATAAGGAAAAAAATTCTTTTTTTAAAAAATAGAAGCTGTCATGTTGCATTATGCAAATCCACCTGCACTAATCTTGAATAACACATAGATACCTGACTCCCCGATTAAGAAAAAGGATATACCAGTTTTAGAAGGAAAAGACACAGAGAAAAGTGACAGGAATAATTTATTTCCACACAGTAAGGAAACATTCCTGTGCAAGGAACCACTAAACAGAAAGACATTCTTCAATCTGTTAAATGGTGCAGGAAGGAAATGGACAAGGAGATACACCAGAGATCTACAAAATCAGAAAAGACATGGAGACTATGAATGGGGAAAGATTTGTCACTACCTCTTCAAATAAAAACGTTAGGGAACATCAGATTATATTGACAGAGGAGCTCTCTGGCATGAGTTATTTTGAATGTCAATAGGCACCAAAGGCTTCTCAAAGAAACTTCATACAGAGAAATTAATAAGAAAATATTCCATGGAGGGCTATTTCATACAAAAATGGACCACCTTGCTCATAAAGTGCATGATCTGCAAACTTCTAGGAGTGTTTTGGAGACCATGTGTGGTGGGTTGACTCTAGCTGGAGGCCAGGTGCCCACAAAAGCCACTCTGTCACTGCCCTCCTCAGCTGGGCAGGAGAGAGAAAATATAACTAAAGGCTTGTGTGTTGAAATAAGGATAGGGAGAGATCATAGAATTGTAGAAACTTTTAGGTTGGAAAATACTTTTAAGACCATCAATTCCAACCGTTAAACTAAGACTGCCAATACCACCACTAAATGATGTCCCTCCGTACCTCGCTTACACTACCTCAGGCACTACCTCCATACCACTGTCGCTGATGGGCTCAGCCCTGGCCAGTGGTGGGTCCATTTGAGATCCAGCTGGCATTGTCTCTATCAGACACGGGGGAAGTATCAAGCAGCTTCTCACAGAAGCCACCCCTGTAGCCCCCCTGCTACCAACACCTTATCATGCAAACCCAATACAATGACAAAATTAGTTTGATATGAATAACCTATGAAATTTATGAGAAAAGAGACCAGTATCAAACATGAGGGAATTGTCAGCTGCGATGCCTATGTTCCACTACTGTCTATTTACCACTTCTAATTTTTTATCAGGGATATACCCACAAATTTTGAACTCTCACCACAATTCATGAAACTTTTCTAATTGAGACAGGATGAATACAGTATTTTTTTCTTCCTGTTAAACCCTTTCTTTGCAGAACATTTGCTTAAGTTCTCACCTAAGGAAGAACTTCAATTAAGGAAGTGTCAATTTAGAAGTCTTCCATCAAAATCAATGAAATTGTTCCTTGCCTCACTGAATCTAGTCTTGTCTAGTCCTTGTTAGTGCTTGCTGTATTTCTGTGCTGCTGATCACCTGACTTTGCTGTGCCTGGGAACAGTGTGACAACAGCAATGGTGATGCGCCTGGGCTGGCAGATGGCCAGGGCATCGCTGCTGTATCTGTGCTGCTGTACTGGACAGGCTGGAACCCCTGTGTGAAGTCAAAGGGACTGTGACCTGTGGGTGAGACCATGAGGGAGCAGGACACCCTGAAAGGTCTGTGTCCATGGATAAGCCCATGCCAGAGCAGGTATACCTTTGAATTGTCTTTGTCCATGGTTATGTCTGTGCCACAGCAAGTATACCTCAAAAGGGATTGTGGCCCAAGGATAAGTCTATGCTGGAGAAAGTACACCTCAAAATATCTGTGGCTGTGGCTAAGTCCATGCTGCTGCATGTACACCTTGAAGCATCAGTGGTTGTGCATGAGGTCATGCTGGAGCACCTCAAAGCTTGTGGCCATGGATAAACCCATGATAGAGCAGGTACTCCCCTGGAGAGATTGCAGCCAAGGATAAGGCCACGTTGGAGAATGTACACTCTTGAAGGGACTGTTGGCTGTGGGTAAAGCCACACTGGAGCAGGTACACCTCTGAAGGCATTGTGACTCATGGAGGCCACGCTGGAACAGATGCACCTCAAGGTGGCTGTGGCTGTGATAAGTCTATGCTGCAGCAGGTATATCCATGGAGAAACTGTGGCTCATAGATAAGGCTCCACTTGGAGCAGGTACACCCCTAAGTGACTGCAGTCTGTGGGTAAGTCCAAGTCAAAGCAGGGGAGAGTGGAGAAGTTCATTGAAATGTTGAACCTGATGGTCTAGTCCAAAGGGAAGGGGGGACACATTGTAATGGAAATACGTTGTCGTGGTTTAACTCCGGCT
>NW_010248234.1:26027-34446 GCF_000690775.1 Eurypyga helias | reverse complement strand
AAGGTGTTAAACAGCACAGGCCCCACACACTGTTCCACACAACCCTGCCTTGTGTGCCCTCTCCAGGGAAGAGGAGGCTCAAAAGAGAACGTGGCTGCACCAGGGAAGAGGATGGTTCCCACCACTATGTTGAAACAGTCTTTGGAAGTATCAGACTTTGGCCAGGTCTTTGGCCAGGCGCTTCTTCAACACAGGATATCAGAGATTCGTCCTCACATCCTGACAGCGGGTGGTTTAGTCAATAGACATTTACTGATGTTACCCATGAAAGCTTGGTTTGACAGGGCTGTAAGTCTGGGCTCAGCACCCAGAGCAATCATGGTTTGACTGCTTTGAATGATTAAGGTCAGGTACTAGAATCTTACTAGACAAAAGAGGTGTTTTCCATGAAACAGCAGATCTAATCACAGGTATGCATAGGAGGTGGGGAATTCCCTTTCAGCAAATCCTCTCTGACCCTACTCTTAGGCTGAAGTATCCAGTGCTTCTATTGTGGGATGTAAGGCATAAAATCACAAAAAAGAAGGGCCTGAGTGTCTAATGTCACTTCTTGGTGAGACACCCGGGTAGGTTGATACAATACGTATTTATATATCCCAGGTAGGTTAAATATACAGGAAGAAGAATAACCTACGAGCATTTATCACATCAGCTGCTTTGCAGATGGTGTTGAGCTGAGCTCAGGCAGTTGAACACGGGAAGAAGAATGCCTAGGCTTCATTGTGGTGGGACTGAACTGGTTATCCTTTCAGTAATGAATTATTACTTCACTGACTGCAGCTTCTCAACAGTTTGCCTTCTGTCTCTTTTGAAAGAGACTGAAAATGGAGGTTTGGGTAACCGCTATATCACTCCTGTATTCATTCCTTTATGGTATAGAACTGCATAAAAGCAAGAAGTTATGAGATCCTCAGGAAAGGAGGAAAACAGCAGATCATTTTGATTTTTACTTAGCCAACAAAGACAATATTGTGGAAACACTGAACACCTTTCAGTTTCATATCATCTGCAAGGCTGTTGTATTGATTCCCTTTAAATTTATAACTCAGTTCTGTGCATCTATACTTATATGAAATAAGGTAATAAATAGTCATTGCTCCTTCCATTTTTGGAAAAAAAAAAAAAAAAGGTGAATTTTCTGAATTTTGCCACTGCTTGGTCTTTTTTTTCTGAGAGTGGAATAATTAGAGAGTAAGTCTTGAGAGTCCACCAAGTGTTTATTTCCCATGCCAGCTGCTTTGGTAACAAGCAGAGGAGTGGTCATTACTACATTTTTTAACTCCCCTGCTTTCATTTAAGAAGCTAGTGAAATCACCATGCCACATTATTGAAATGTTTTTTTGGTAGAGTTGGATGCAGAATCAGGAAATCAAATGGAAAAACATAGAAGGCTTTGAAAAAATTATCATGTGGAAGAAAGGGAGTTGGTTTTGTGTATTTCTGTCATACACAAGAACAAGGATTACTCCTTTACAGAGGATTTGCTGGGCTGTGAATTGTGTAAAAGATGTTGAATTAAAATCTGGCCTCACAACAAAAAAATGGATGTACCGGAGGAATCTGTGCAGCCCAGTTGTTCAGTTTGGAGTATCATTGTTCTGCTTTCTTAAACACAAAAGCTGAATTTGGCTGAGATGCCATGGTGAGAAACAGACTGAGTGAAATATCTTGAATGATAATCTTGTGTGAGGTCCTGAACATCAATAACAAGCCATGGATCTAGAGAGGTTTTTTGAGGACTCTGAGTTTGGTCACAGTCAAAATAGTCTTCTGAGGCTTACGGTTTCTCCTTAGATAGTACATGCGAAAATGTATGTCATGAATTCTAATATGGTATATGTAAAAAAATTGAATCAGTTCTTTAGCTACACTACACTGATTGACTTTATTATGGGGAAGAGGGGGAAAATCATGGAAAATATTGGCACAGATAATAATTTTGCAGTAGATCTGTATGAGTGAAAACAGTTGTTTTTACGGGTTTTATTGTCTTTCTCTGTTAGTCATCCCACTACCAACTCCTGAGCCATGGATAGTTGCACATCTGGCAATTTCATACCATGTGGAAAGCTAACTAGTGATAATTCCACGAAGATTTATGGCATTGTGAAGTAAAGTTTCTCAAGACTACAGATCAATGGAATTCAGTATGTTTGAGCAGCTGTGTACATTTCAAGAATAAAATCTTATCTGAGTGCATTTTGATACCTCATTGAGATTAATTTTGATCAGCTAAGATGGAGCTCACAAAGTATCTAAAGCTACCCAAAGACACCTTTAGATACTTAAATGTATTTCTGCTGCACTGGGCATCCAGTTGAAACAGACCGTTGCTTACTACCTGTGTGGCCCTGGCCTGTAGCTTGTTTCCCAGTTAATTATGTCTCAAAAAAGGCAAATTAAATAAAGTTCCAGGGAAAATCTAAAAAAAAAAAAAAAAGAAAGAAAAAAGAAAAAAGTTTTTATTCTTAATATCCATGTTATATTTACTGATCTAGGTCTTAGTACCCTTGGATGAAGAAAATAGTAGATGTGGTGTTTTGGAATTCTAGCAAAGCTTTTGATACTGTGTCTCACAGTATCCTTCTGGACAAAATACCAGCACACAGCCAGACAAGTCCATAACAAGTTGGGTGAGCAATTGGCTGATGGGTTGGTCTCAAAGAGTCACAGTACATGGGGTTACATGAGTCTGGCAGCCAGTCACCAGTGGGGTTCCCCACAGCTCGATTTCAGGGCCAGCTCTCTTTTATGTTTTTATGAATTATCTGGACACGGTAATCAAATGCACATTAAGTAAGTTTGCCAAAGATACTAAACTAGGAGGAGCTGCAGACTCCCTCAAGGTTAGAGAGGCCTTGCAGAGATCTGGATAGATGAGACAGATGGGCAATCACCAACACTATGAAATTTAACAACAGCAAGAGTTAGATTCAGTACCTGAGATGGGATAATTCTGGTTATAAGTACAAACTGGGGGACGAGAGGCTGGAGAGCAGCATCACAGAAAGAAATCTGGAGGTTTGGGTTGATGGAGAGTTGAATATTAATCAACAGTGTGCCTCAGCTGCCAAAATGGCCAACCATGTCCTGGGGTGTATCAAGCACAGCTGAGCTACCCTGGCGTGGGAGGTGGTTATCCCACTCTACACTGTACTGGTGTGGCCCCACCTCTAGTCCTGTGTGCAGTTTTGGGTGCGTCAATATAAGAAGGACCACAGACTATGAGAGTGTGTCCAGAGGAGAGTGACCAAGATGGTGAAAGGCCTCAAGGTCAAGGCTTAGGCATAGCAGTTGAGGTCACTTGGTTTGTTCAGCTTGGAGAAGAGAAGGATGAGGGATGACCCTGTCACAGTCTACACGTTCCTCAAAGGGGGCAGTGGAGGTGGAGGTGCTGATCTCCTCCCTCTGGTGACCAGTGGTGGGACACGGGGAAATAGAATGGAGCTGCCTCAGGAGAAGTTCAGATTGGACATTAGGTAAGGTTTCTTCACTGAGAGGGTGGTTGGTCCCTGGAACCGGTTCCTGTATTTGGTTTGCGTGTCAAGGTTCTGGTAGCAGAGGAGCTACAGGGATGACTTCTATGAGAAGCTGCTGGAAGCCTCCTCTATGACCAACAGAGCCAATGTCACTCGGATCCAAGACAGACCCACCACTGGCCAATGCCAAGCCCAACAGCAATAGTGGTAGAGCCTTTGGAATAATATATTTGAGAAGAGGGAAAAAAACTTGCAGGTGTAAGTTATAGCAGGCAGAGAGAGTGAGATGTGAGAGCACCAGCCGTGCAGCCCTCAGGTCAGTGGAGAAGAGCGCCTCCAGGTGCCACAGCAGAGATTCCCCAGCAGTCCGTGGTGCAGCCCATGGTGAGGCCGGCTGTGTCCTGCAGCCATGGAGTGTCACAGGAGGGCATAGACACAGTCTGAAAAGGACACCATGTCAGAGCAGAGGGATGCCTGAAGAAGGCTGACCCCGTGGGAAGCCCACCCTGGAGCAGGCTCCTGGCAGGAGCTGTGGTCCATGGAGACAGGAGCCCAGGCTGGAGCAGGTTTTCTGGCAGGACTTGTGATCTTGGGGGTGTCCAGGCTGGAGCAGGGTCTCCTGAAGGATGGCACTCTGTAAGGGGGACCCTTTGCCAAAGCAGTTCATGAAGAACTGCAGCCTGTGGGAAGGACTCACGTTGGAGAAGTTGCTGGAGGACCGTCTCCCATGGAAGGGACCCTACGCTGGAGCAGGGGCAGAGTGTGAGGATCCTCCCCTGAGGAGGAATGAGTGACAGAGACAAGGTGGGATGGACTGACCACAACACCCATTCCCCCTCTGCCTGCATTGCCGGGGAGGGAGGAGATAGAGAGATTTGGTACAAAGCTTTGACCAGGAAGAAGGGAGGGGTAGGGGCAAGGTCTTTTAAGATTTGTTTTTAGTTCTTTTCTACTCCTGATTTGATTGGTAATAAATTAAATTCATTTTCCCCAAGTCAAGTCTGTTTTGCCAATAATTGCTGAGTGATCTTTCTCTGTTCTTATCTCAACCTATGAGCCTTGCCTATACTTCCTTTCCCCTGCCCAGCTGAGGAGGGGAGTGATAGTGGGGCTTTGGTGAGCATCTGGACCCCAGCCAGAGTCAATGCGCCACAGCTCCCTGGAGAAGTTGTCATGGCACCAAGCCTGTCAGAGCATCTGGATGATGCTTAGTCATATGGTTTATTTTTAGATAGTCCTGTGAGGAACAGGGAGTTGGACTCGATGATCCTTATGATTACCTTCCAACTTGAGATATTCTACGATTCTATGACTGAAAACATGATCATAGTAATTAGCTCTAGTTAAGGAACTGCCTGAAAAGAAAATTCCAATTGCCAAATAACTGATATCATCCTTACACATACAGATACAAATAAACACTCTTCCTGTGATCATCCTTGAATTCTAGGTCATCCTAGAGATGTTTGTCATTGGGACGAGCAATAAAGCTTAAGTCTATAGTGAATTTTCCAAAGCAAGTTAATTATAATTTACTGACAAGGAGTTTGGGGAAAGTCATGCCACATCTTGCAGAACGAAGAGAAATTGCCAGTATTCCTTGCTTTGTGGATATCCTTTCACTTCCAGATTCAGAGGGCATAATTTTTCCCTTAGGATACAAGTAAAATGAATGCCTCTTTTATTTTAACTCAGTCATTACAAAGATTTTGTCTTTATGGTAGTGTCGGCTCAGGAATGAGAGAGATGTGCAAGATATCTTCTACTGGAGGACGTGAAGGAAGATCTCCCATGATATCCTTCCCTTTCATACATCCTTCTTGTATGCATCTCCCTCCCTGCTCCCACGTCCAGTACTACTGAAAATATGCAGTGCTACTGAGACAACAAACTACCCTTCTTCAGTTCTCTTCAAATTTTTCAGATACTGTTTGACCTAAGGGATATTTCAGAGCTGGAAACCAACTGGAAGGGTGACATATTACCTACAGACTTCATCAAGAGGTATATCAGTGTTTGCTGTGGTGTGAAACCTTATTTCACATGGTACCTCCAGTAGCTTTTGAATAAGTGGATTTCAGTTGATAACATGGGTGCCTTCAGTCTTAAGATCCCAAAAGATACGGTGTCATGTGGGTTTCTTACAATTGTTTTTGATATTAATCAGCTTTCAGTTAGGAATAAAGCTGAGATATCATTATGGATAGACGCATCCATGCAGACTCAAGCATTCATTATTTATTTTATTTTATTTTAATTAGGACATCTGAAAATGCTCTGGCAACAGAAAGATATGTTAGCATCAATTTTATTTAGGACAAGGACAAGTGTGTTATTCTCAGAGAGTATTATAGGAGGTATAAACAGTGCTCTCCCTTAACGACTTCCAAGTATGTGTGCATTTTTGTGCATGCTAGTATGCATGAACATAGAACTGGTTGAAAATTATCTGTTGAAACTGTTTCTTGATAGAATATTATGTTTTAATGAAACATCATTGTTGTAGAATGTCTTAAGGGAAAAAAATATTGGAAAACTGTTATTCAACAAACGAGAAAATATTTTTCAAGAGGAAAACGTTTCTGATTTTTGTAGGGTTGTACTGTACAGCTATAGAGACAGAAACTATAGTGTAAGCTACATCTCCCTCTCTGAGCTGAAGTCTGTGGATCTAAACTAGGAAGAAAAACACTTCAAATGCAATGTCAGTGTAGTTTATGTTGGCTACTCAGCTTCGACAGGGACAGGGACACTATAGCAGTGCTATGAAGAACTGTTGTCCAACTCCTGGGAAACAGTAAGTCAGTGGATGAGCTCGTAGCGGGTGCTGAAGAAAATGGGCAATGCAGCAGTTATCGAGGTTGTAGCTTTGCACCAGGTCATTGCTGCTAGTCCCAAGTGTCTCCTGACAGGCATCCGTCTCTGGAAATCACGTGTAGATCAGGAACAACTGCAGGACAGAGCACCCCCACTGCCAGTGTAATATGCCAGTTTCTCTAGGATGCAGCAGGAGGACATAGACACAGACTTCCTTCCCATGGAAAAGAAAGAAAGGAAAAAAAATTGTTTTCTGGCCTATCTTCAAAACTATATACACTTACCCTTGTAACTAGAACTAGCATGGTAGGGCATATGTGTAAACACAATATGGAAAGCTGTGTTTTTTAATGCTTTTTTGTGTGTGTGATTAACCAGAAAAAAAAATGATTTGTATTTTGTTAATAATTAAATGAAATATTCAACAAATACATACTAACTCAGACAGGAGAGTCTCTGCCTTGTACAAAATGTGACTTCATCACATCTACACTAGCTGAATGAAGTGTAGATTTTCCGGAAATTCCTCTGACTTTCAAAGAAATGTATAAATATCAAGTCACAAAAGTCACGAGGCAACAATATCCATTGCAAAGTTTTGGAAAGCTCTTGGAAAGTTGCTAGTGATACCTTAACAAATTTGGGCACAGATTTCAAGCAAATGGGTGGCAGTAAATACTCGGAATGGGTTTCAAGTGTAAAAAGAGTAGTTTGTCTGTGAAGCATACAATACAGCATCTTTTTGACTGTTTCACTTTGGTGCTACCTAGAGCATTGCTCTGACACCAGCAGCTCTGCAATGGGTCAGGCTCAAATCAAGGGCTTGATTGTGATTCTGATCCAGCTGAAAAAGTCTGACTGCAAATTTCAACTATTTTGTTTTCCACATTTTCTCTTTCTCTTCCTCTTTCTCTCAACACAGTGGCTTAGTTCAGCTCATGCTGACACCAGTAGATATCTGGAGTAACATTCATGAAGTATGGGGATGACTAAAGCAGAGATTAATGGTTGTGTCTTGTTCAACTGTCAACATGTCAGGTCTTATTTCTGAATGTCCTACCTTGACCCTTCTGCAGGCTGATTTTGAATCTAAATATATTTAAGAATGCCTTTAGCAAACAGGAAAGCCCCAAGGCAGTTTACTATTTTCTTTCTCTCTCGAGTGTATATATCATGATCAACTTTATTTTAATTCAAAGTGTAGTAGCTTTGTATAGCTATCCCTAGGGTATCTTCCTTATCTGAGCCATTAAATGGCTACAGTTGGGTCTATCACACAATTTCTTCCTCTTAGCGATGACCAGTGAAGTGAAATACATTTCCTCTTTCCTTTATGTCATCCCCAGGTGATGGCCACAATTTTCTTCTAGAATAGCTACTCTGAATTGGACAGCACTGTATCAACAGTCTTCTGACAGGGGCTAAGAAATGGGTTTATACTCTTGTGTTTACTTTTAATGTACCGAAGGTAATGTTGTAGCCCCTGTACTGTCCTTCCAGACTGACTGACTACTCCTGCAGTCTCCAAGGTGCAGCATCAGAAAGCTCACCTTCCATGCTGTGCTCTGAAGGCCTTGCATGTGGCAGTATGAAGACTGTCCCTAGCAAATACACTGCTTGTTTTGAATGATTTGATTTTGGTGTAAAATACAAGTAGAACAGCTGCCAACATGCTTATCGAGGTGGAAAAACCTATATCTGATGTTTTTCATTTTTCCTTGTATTAGCCATGTAAGTTCTGATGAAATTACGTGTGTTACAGCTTTGCTAGGTGTATTTTTTAGTGGACAAAAAGCTGGACATGAGCCGGCCATGTGTGCTGGCAGCCCAGAAAGCCAACCGTATCCTGGGCTGTATCCAGAGAAGTGTGGCCAGCAGGTCGAGGGAGGGGATTCTGCCCCTCTACTCTGCTCTGGTGAGACCCCACCTGGAGTGCTGTGTCCAGCTGTGGAGCCCTCAATATCAGAAGGATATAGACCAGTTAGAGCAAGTCCAGAGGAGGCCATGGAGATGCTCAGAGGGCTGGAGCCCCTCTGCTATCATGAAAGGCTGAGAGAGTTGGGCTTGTTCAGCCTGGAGAAGAGGAGGCTCCGGGGAGACCTTATAGCACCTTCCAGTGCCTG